>NW_020955567.1:550885-618799 GCF_003031625.1 Empidonax traillii | reverse complement strand
GGCATGTGAAACCAAAGAACTGAAGTAACAGATGCTTGAAAGGCTTTTCATTTTGTGTAGCAACTAATTTCTTCCTACAAAACCTAGATTTTAAACAAAATTTAAACCCTACTGCTTTAGCAAGTAGATATGACAGCAAGTTAACAAGTCTTCCACCAGGGTGCAGTCTTTTCTAAGGATTTCTAACACCTTCAGCTAAGTATCTGCATTTTGCATGTAAATATTATTTTTCTGCTGCAGCTATTACAGGCACACAATTGACTTTATTTTTCAGTATGCTCTTGGTGGCAATCTAATTGTGTTACCTCATCCTGTTTAACACCTGAGACAAAATTAGGTGAGATCAGTTTAATGATAATGTAATGTACAATCATCAGAGTCCAACTAAAAAAAAAAAAGGTTAAGTCTGTCTCACTTTTTTAAAATTCTCTAGAATGAAATACCTTCCTCCACCCTTTCTCGAATATTCATTAAATAAATTCACTGTTGCCTTGTGTCATTAGCTAGTCTCAGGCAACAGTAGGAGTGAACTTTTTCCATATGAGTTAATAGGGTGTTAACATCAAAGCTTAATTGTGAGTATTTAAATTCTTTACACATCTGAACGACCAGCCAAAATACAGCCTCCCAGCTGACGCTGATATTTAAGTAAGTACTTTTAACTGTGTGTCTGAGTTGCAAGTCATAGGACGAAACCTGATCCATTTGCCATGTCTGCAGTGAAAACACTTTAAGCTGTTATGGTTGTCTTGTTTAGATATGTAGTAAGCAAATGTTGCTTTTATTATTGTCATCCTAACTGTTCTTTGGGATTTGTATTCATGCTATGCACTGTTCAGTGTAACAGGAAAATTATCATGATTTTACTTGCTTATTCTTGGCAACAACTGCAGTAGCCAAAGACCATTTGACCAATAGGCTAGATATTTTGTTATGTATTTGTTGTATGGATACTTCCATTGTGACTTGTTAAGAGAAAGATATAAATCATTTGTGCACAAGTCAGACGTGCTATATCCGAGGACACCTAAATTTTCTTCTGGGACAAAACCAATGTATTGTCAAGGGTATTTTTGTGTTTTAGTGTCACATCATCTATTGCAAATGTGTTGTGCTTTTGGCTAGTCGATATTACTGTTCGTATAAAGAAGTGTTACAATTTCTAGGTTTGATTGCACGGCGCTCTTTTCAGCATTTAGAATTGGATTCTTTGAAATAATGCTTGTACCCAGCATATCGTATCATTAGGGGTTTTCAGTACTGCTTGAAAACCAATAACAAACTTCCTGTCATCGACACTGGGACGATGAGAGGGAACAAAAGTTTCCTAGATGAGTCATCTTTCATGCTTAATTTGAAGATCTTTATTAGGTAATTGAAAGTAAAATAACAGTCTTACCTAGGAAAGAGTTGTACAAGCCAGCTCAAGTAATCTAAGGGATTACTGATGGAGAAGGAATGGGCTCCTTCTTTCTGTCCATAGCTGTGAACTTCCATAGCTTATTTTTTCACTGGTTTTGGCATTTTTTACACTACTCACCACTCCCCCGAGATTTGATGAAGTTTAAAAATAAACTAGTGCAAGAAGGAAAGAAAAGTTTTTAGAGTTTTCCGTGGGTGGGGTTGATTGGAGAACAGTTGAGAAGTCAGAGCCTTTACAAATCAGTATAGCAGTAGTAGCATGCTATAGCACAGCTAGGAGTGAGGATGAAAGATGGCAATGGTCTATTAGGTTGGACAGTCTGGGAAGTGTAACTTACTGTAACATGAACTGCTCCTCTGGGGCAGCATGATGTGATGTAACTTCTGGCTCTTAGTCACAGTCTCCTTTGTGCCAGCTTCAGTGCCCTCCTGACCCCAAACTCAGCTGCTTCAGTCACTGTACTGCAAAGAAATCTCTCTATATGCACGTTCACATGTAACTCTGCTAGTCTTTACACACCTATGCACTTTCCAAAATGTTTTCTGCCACTTCTGTGTGTGGAAAGAGCTTGGCACGGGGGTCAAATGGATACCAGAGGGAGCAGTAATGCTTTGCCAGGGGAAAGTATCAATATAGCAGCTGCAGTTATATCTACTCCTTTTGCTATCAACCACATTCTTCAGTCTTAGTAAGGAAAAAAGAAAAGTGAGGGGGGAAAAAGTGGGGGTTTTTTGATAGGAATTTCTGCACACAGGGTTTGTATTTATGCTTGAACTCCAGAGATGATCAAGACTATTTTTTAACATTGAACAGCTAATTAAGGAAATGTTTGCTTGTTGATTGTTTAATCAAATAAATTGACCATGTTTGTAATGAACTATTTGTTTGAAACTACGATTGTGAGAGTTTGGGATTTTTATAAGTGTAGTAGATGACAGGCTTTAACAACTACTGATATCTTAAATACCTTTTCACTAGGGAGAATACGTGATTTTGCTGTATTGCTATCAGTAATAAATGAGCCATGGTAACAGTGTATTGAAGATAAAACAGTGTTTTGTTGTTCGTTTCTTTTCGTTTTTTTAAAGACTAGTTAGTAAGTTGAGTTACAGCTTTATTTTAACTCTGTCTACTAATTTGTGTGACAGCTGTAGATTCCTAGGCTGTGTTAGGGTTTTTGTTTTGGTTTGGCTTTAGTTAATGAAGCCAATCTATATAAGGGATATATCTTAAAATACTGAGACATTAGAAAACCCGATTAAAGGTTTCCATGTCATTAAAGGAAGGCCTGAGGTCTAAATCCTTTACTTGAATCCAAATTTATTTGTATTCAGTATTCTTAGAGCAGTTTAAAGACGAGATGTAGCTAAATTGACTTCTTTTTAAGTAATATTTAAATTTCTGCCATCTTTCAGTTGTACGTTTGCTGGCTGTATTGTATTAAAACAGTTTAAGTTCAGAAGGTAAGCCTTCTAAGGCCCCGTGAAACAAGGGTAAATGAGAATAAATGTATGGTCCTAAATTATTTTTTTAAATAACATGCACTCAGCGGATCTATTATTGTGGCTGTGGCAACTAAAAAGAAAAACAAACCAAAACCAACTCACTACCCCTCAGTGATAACAAAAGCATGTGTCACACTAAAGTTATTTGACAAAGTTATGAGTTAAATCTAGATTGGATCCTAATCGTGCTTTTATAAGCTGGATGACTCGCCTTTCTACTCCTCCCTCTCTTGTCTGTGCCATAGTCCAGTGTGAATTACTCTGTAGGTTGCTGATGCAACCCTTTGTATAGGTTTTGCAGGCTCAATAAGGTGGAAAAAATAAACTCATGCCTTGCCTCCCCCCCCACCTGAATTTGTTGATACAGAGGAGGCCTGTGCCGAATTATCTCATGTTTTGCCTTCACATCTGTGTAGTTTAATTACTGTGTGGGTAGCCTGGCTGATTGAATGGAGGTGGTGACTCTGCAGCAGAAGTACAGACATCCCTGCAGGGCTGTGGCACCTCTTGTTTGGAAAAACCTCTGGCTCAAGGAAGGAACTTTGTAAGAAACTACAGCTGTCTTTATTGCTTCCTGACTCCATGGGGTGAATAGGTGACGGAGCTGGAGAAGGCGAGCTGGCCACACTCTCTATGCAGCTGATGTTTCTTGAGGGAGCTTTATGTTTGTTCATACAATTTTTCAAGTTATAAGTAGCTTACAAGGTCACATAAAAAATGTATGGTGTAACGTGTAATCTGCATAAACCCAAACTCTGTTATTTGCATAGTGTTCGAATGAGTACTGGTAGGGCCTGTTCTGAGCTGATTTTGGAGGCTATTGGTTCTGGCAGCCACACAGTAATAGACAGAAATCTGGCTGAAGCTGTTACTGTTATGAGGTATTATGTTACGTTTACCCTACTTTGCAAATGGTGATGTCAGATGTGCATATAAATAAGCTCTTGAGCAATCTAATTATTTTCAGGTGAAATTGTCTCTGCTTCCTTGTATGCACAGCTGAGAACATCAGTGATTCATGTGCTGGTTCAGGGGTGCATCAGATGCTTTCAGTTGGAAACAGCCACATTTATCAGCAGGGAGGGGCAGGTGGTTGGGTGGTGATGGCTTCAGTTGTCTGATTTTTATCTGCAGCTGCATGTCTGTCAGCACCTTATGTTAGTTTGCTCAGTCAAAAGCTAAAACTCAGGTCAATATCTGACAAACATACTTTCCTGTGTTTAGGTCAATGTGCCTAACACTGTAGCGCAACTTGATGCCTGCTAAACATGGCAGTTTAAAACCCTCATTATGAAAGGGCCAATCTGGTTGTAGTGTAGACAAATCTGAAATTGTTGGATTTCTAACATGGGGAAGTTACAATTATGGTATGGATAGTCCTTCTTATTTTTCCACTGATTTCTGGGAATAGTGACCTGCTAGTAAAAAGAAGTTAGATGCTTTGGAGAAATGTGGATGACACTGAAATTACATCTTCAATTTACCCTTATGGTAGGGACTGCATTCTATGGCATGCTTGTAATTAAAACTTTTTACAGAATGCAAGTTGTTCCTTATCTTTTTGTTCTTGAAAAGGCTAATTAGCTAGCCATAGTCCCTTGTTACTAGATTAGCTGCAGGCTGTTAGTCACAGGCTTTTTTTTGATCCTACCCAGTGTGAGGTCAAACAAATTTGAAGCACTCTTGTAATTGCATTTAACAGTATGTTACAATAGCATACTGTATTTTACATCTTTTTTCGTTGTTAGTCAAAAGTATATTCTTTTTGTTTCCTTTAACATATTGTTTTCTCACAAAATTTAAGTTGTTTCAGTGATATCTTCATAAAATAGCAACTGAAATCTGCTTTTCTGATGTTCACGGGTGTTTGTTTTTTTTAATGGATATTGGTATTTCATAATGTTACATCATTTTGATCTATACATGGATAAATTTAAAATAACTGCAGCTTTAGGCTTCTTTATGTACTGTTTCAGACTGCTCATGCTCTCATACCATAGGCAGCAACAGTGCAGGGATGATGTAATCACTGCTATAATAGGGGTTTCTGTTGCATCATGAAATTGCTGAAGTTGACTTTAATCGCTTCCTAGTTTCAGCCAGTAGTTGCAAACCTGAAATGAAGTGATATCTTTTCATCATGTTTGCACTTCAAACTTTTCAGTTATTTTACTCAAAAAAACATCTCAAGGGTAATACAAGATTGAAATCATAGACAGGAGGCTGAAGGAAGGTTTCCAGAAATCCTTTGGCCCTCCCGCTTGCCTTTTCCGGGGTAGAAGGAAGTATAGAGGGAATATCCTGGCAGATGTTCTATTGCTCTCTAGTAATTATTTTAAACAATTAAGAAATTTCTTAGCTTAAACATGTTCTCTGTGTAAATTCTTACGATGCCCTGTGGCAGGAGACTATGCAGGGGGAATGCAGGACTGGGCAGGAATGCTGGGAAGGATGAGCAACTGCTTATACGACACTATTGATGAAAAGGTACTTGTTAAGCTATATACTGTTAATATTACAAAATTTGATAGTCTAGAAGGACATGGTGTTTAATAAAAGCTGCTTGGAATCATTGTGAACTTCAGTTTTTGCCATCAGTCTGTTTACTAGCTTTCCCAACTTATAAAGATTTGGAACCTCATTTTGATGAGATGTTTTGATTGTGTAGATTTATGTCCAATAAGCTACTCAAGTTGAGCAGTATGTAGCTCTTTTAGACCCTATGTACATCACTTTATATCGTCCTCTTTTATACAAATGTCACTTAAAAGGAAAATCATGTATGAGAAGTCAGCTGGCCCATGGCAAAGCATGGTTTTAATATGACCGCTGTTTTACTCTTCAGTTTTTCTTTTCCCTCTCTTCGCAGTTTTTGTAGTGAAATGGAACTAGTTTTTAATGTTTAGAGAGCAGTCATTTAACAGAGCTGGAGAAGGAAGCCAGGAATGTGGTGCTTACCTTCATCTGACAATTTTATTATGCCATTATAGTAACTTTAAGCAGCTGGGAAGAAATGAGCAGGTTTTTTGTCTAGATTCCTCTCTGTCATCTTTTACAATTTGTAATCTTCCCTTGTTTCCCATGAAAGTGAATGTTGTTTCACTTTCTCCTTCATCTCTTCTTAATCTGCACCATGCTGAAAGTTCTCTCCGTGCTTTCTGACAGGGTCAGCTGCTGTGGGCACACTGCAGCCAAACCATACATGAGCTCTGACAGCCAGGGAGGCCTCCCTTCCCTGCCACTGTGTGCGCTTGTTCCCGAGGCCGGCCTTGTCCTATGCTCTTTGGCTGGCATGTCATTTGCTATAGTTTTTATTTTCTGACTTTGGAAAATCTAATTTTGATTTTTTTTCCTGGTGTTCTTTCACCCTGGTTATAAGCCTAGTACATTAGAGTATAGAGTTCTCCCAGTCTTTGTTTTAACTCCTAAATCAGAGTCCTCCTTCCACAGTATCTCACTGACTTTGCAATCTTAAATTCCTTTCTTCAGTTTCTTTTTTCTCTTTTCAAATTCTTTTTGTGTTCTTCTATAGCACGATAATCTCAAAATGGTGAGGTTATGTTGATAAGATGTAACTTGATACATACAGTTATAAAATTACTTTTATTTCATTTTTAAAAATAATATCTTCCCAGTAGTGGCCACAGCATGTTGTTTTTAGATCATCCATGTGTGGTAAAAACTTGTTACTCCAATATGTAGCTAGTTTCTTGTCTGTCTTGTGTAAGTTCCTTGGATCTGGTATCATCTGGTATGCCCCTGCTCCCAAGAGCTTAAAACTTATTTTAAAGTTTAATAATATGTTCCATATCTTTCCCAAAGGAAGCTACCCAGAATAAATGTTCAGATTATTTGGTGCATGAATTAGAGCCTTTGGTCTGTTTAAAAAAAACCAACAAAAACAAACAAATCAAACCAACAAAACAACCCCCCCAAAATTACCAAACAAACTCAGTTGCATATTTGGTGATGAAGACAGAGGGCAGCTTGCACAAGTGGTGAGAGAACTGGATATGGGCTCTATATTTGTATTGGTCAAGCTTAATGCAGCACAGCTTGTGTAAGACATGGTTTTGAGACTGTTAAAAAAAATGACTGTTAAACTACTTTGGGATCTGACATCAGCAATTCAGTGTGTCCTGACTGACCCTTGTCCCTCATCAGCTCGCGGGTACTGCTCCCTCTACAGCCTATATATTTGTAAATATGTTGACGATAGTACAACATCAGCCAATTTATTTCAAGTGTTAGATAACTTCATGAAACAGTATTTAACAATTTAAAACTTCACTGCTCTCAGATGTTTGCTGCAGACTTTGGCTGGACTCAGAACTGTTGAAACAGAGGTGGATGAGTAGTTTATTGGGAGCATTTCCTGTTCTTCTGAAGGCAGAGTCAGCTTGAAATCAGTGATTGAAGTAACCTAATTTTTTCACTGAAGCAGAAATGGATTTACTTGGCAGAGGTTTGGGTAGGCTCATTTCTAGGAAGGGTTAGCACCTTCTGCAATTGCTCCAGTAGTTTCTGTACCAATTGTATGCCTGAATGTGGCGCCTTTTTTTTTTTTTTTTTTTTCCAGTGAGAAGGATACAGTATATCAACATAGTTATTTGAGCAGCTAGGTGGTGCAATAACCACACTCCTACTTTTTTTTTTTTTCCTTTTTTAATGGTAGAGGCAATGCTTTATTTTAGAAAATACTGGAAGGCATTTCTTATTTACTAGAAAATTTGCTAGTTTCTATTCATGTTTTCAATGAAACCATATTTGGATGGAAATTAGAATTTCTGGATTAAATAAAAAGTACCTTAAATATACTGGATATGTTAAAAAGTTTTATCTAAACATGTTCTGGCTTAAAAATTAATTTGTTAAATTAGATAAGTATGAAGTGTAGTTGATGAAGTTATGGATTGTTTCTTGTTGTCAGAGTATTTATTTTCAAAGGCATGTAATGATGCAAAGACATGCTAAGTAATCTACTTGTTTGGGGCCATACAGACCTTTCAAGATCTGAAAATCTGACCATGTGTCTTAGGGCACCTCTTTTTTTTTTTTTTTTTTTTTCCTAATTGTAAAAGGAAAACCAAGTTTTAATTTTCTTATTTGTTTAAATGAAAAACTAAAATACCTGTATGGATTTGATCACAATTCCTATGCATTTTCACTTTGAAGTATTCTGGTTTTTACACACACAGACACTGTCATTAACCCTTGGAACAAAAGGGAAACTAAATCTGTTCCTTCAGAACTTGATTTTTATTACAGGAATTAAAAATGTAACTCACATTTTGTATTTTTGAGTCTTCAAACAGGCAGAGCTATAAATTTTTTTCACATGTAAGTTTTCTGAATTTCAGGGGCTAGAAATGAGGAAGACCTGAGGTGATTTGAGTGTAAGTGTTCATATTATTCTGAAAATGATAAGAACAGTGGCCATGGTGTACTGCAGCTGCTTAAAATATCTACTACTCTAGGCTCTTCTACTGAATCTCTTTTTCAAAGAGAGAAAAATAAATGAAAAATGGGGTGGTTTAAGTGGAACTGAATGTTACTTAATAGAAGGGAATATGTGAAGAGAGAGGTTCTTAGAAGGGGGGGAAAAGAACACAGGAAGAAAAGCACTTTTAGCCCCTGTAATTTCTTTTGTTGCTGGACAGGTTAAAGCTTCTCATAATAGCAGACAGAGACTTTAAAAGGTTGAATATTTAAGAGGTGTCTAAGTAAGTTTTCTTGAAAAGAATCCCAAAGGACTTCCATTTTTATGAATTCTAGTAGTAGTAGCATCATCATAGTGAGCTGTGATCACCTTAAGGTAGTTCTCAAAGAAAATGGTGTATGTGGTTTGTTCCTTCTGTCATGGTCTTCCCAGGGGGCTGGATGTTATTGCTGGCTTAATGCTTTTTATGCTACTTAAGGATTTACTCTTTACCCCAGCTGTTACAAATCATGGCTGTTACATGTGAACAGAAAATACTGAAGATTTATTTTTAGTTTTCTGTTTGAAATTCACTTCTGAGAAGATTTGCTCTTTTGTAGAAATGAGCTCTGTGTCGTAGTAGAAGATTTCACTGGCCAGAAGAAGAATCTTAAAATGTGTCCAGAGTTTATGTGACACTGAGGTAGCCTGGTGTCACAGTACTGAGTACCTAAAGAAACAGACCAGTGCCATATGCTGGTCTTAGCTGGAAACTTAGGAAATGTGTCTTTTTCTGTGGAAGTATGCTGTTGTAAATCAGTAGGTAGGTTTTCAAAAACCTGGTTGTTTTAATCAGATATTATACAAGAAGCCAAATGGAAGGGTGAAGAGAAGTGTAAGTAACAAATCTAGTCATTATATGCTAGAATAATACAGAATCTTAAAATGGTTAAAGATATAGAGTCTGTAGTGCATACACACCCTGCCCCCTTGCCATCGTCAGGGACATCTTTTACTGGATCAAGTAGCTCAAAGCCCTGTCCAACCTGATGACAGCCTTTAGAACTATTCAGAATTTATGCACAGTATAGAAGACCCTGAGGCAAGAAAGAAAACATCTGGACAATTATCTAGGAAAATGTTTGTTTACTTTCTTATAGATTGCTTAATACAGAAACCATGTGACTTTGTTGGCTTTCCATAATGAACTTTTTTTCAGTCTTAAAAGTCCCTATTCTTTACCTCTTGAAAAGGTACACAGTATGTTAATTGCAAATCACTTATCTTCCCACAAATTATTTCAATTCAAAATACAGGTAATACAATAAGCTTTACTGGGTTTACGCAGGATTTGAAAAGGCTGGTCAGTGCACAGTAGAGGATCAGGTTTTATCTGCTCTAAACCACAGACCACCAGCAGGGGCTATATACGCTCCAGACATTTTATGATACTTAATACCTGAATACTGTTGATACTGTGGTGGGTTTTTTAGCCTTTCTATAGAAGAATCTAGTTTCTCTTCCAAGTATGCTCAACATGTTTTTAGTATCTGTATGTCAGTTTTATATAACCTTAGAGTTTGAGTGGTTTTATTATGTATTTCACAACAGCATTCTCACTGAGTAATTTGTTAGATAAAAGTAGAGTTGCTGGTTTATTTTTTTCCCCTTCTAATATTGAAAAATTCTCTTCCTTCTGCCTCTAAAGCAATTTGCAATGATTATCTTCAATGCCTGAGATGGGTATTTCCCAACAGGAAATCTGATCTTTGGGCTTTATCTGTATTCATCATGCCCCTTTGCTCTCTTTCTTCTGTCTTTGTATATGTTCTAATGGCTTTACATTACAGTTATAAAAGGCAAAAAGAAAATGCTTATAAATTCTTCGTGATTATTATGTTGCTGTTAATTTTAAAATCCCTTCCGATGGAGTGACACTTCATCTGTTGTTCTGCTTTTCCTCATGGTTTATCAGAATTAGTGTTAAGCCAGAGGCCATCTGTGTAGCATTCAATGTTTCTCTGGCTATATCTATATTAGTGAATTAAGTGTGCCTGAGGCTAATTGACACAACATGGCTCCTGTCCTTACTCCTAGCCCCAAACCAGGATAGCTATATCCAAATTTACTTCTGGGAATGGTCGTCTTAAAAAGGATGGCTTCTGAACGATGCCTTTTAATTGCTTGAAAGAATGCAAATTGGCCTGGACAGCAATTGTTTTGGGCGCTTTTCTAACAATTCAGTGGTACAGGCAGTTCATTTCCATGCACAGGAATGCTCACAGCCCTGTTTAACTGATTTAACTGGTATAGATGTGTAGCCTTTACAACTCTAGACAGCTAAATCAATACATTACCTCTTTATCATCATCTCTAAATTTGTGCTTAGCTACATTCTCAGAATGCACAGGGATGCTTTAAGCTGTATAACTTCATATTGTTAGGTGATGAAAAAATGTAAAATTAGTCATTATTATTTTAGTTTCAGTCTGGATAGGTTTGTGTTTATTCAAAGCATATGGATATTTTTGATTGTTTTTATGAAGATCAGATTGCATTCCTTCTTGCAAACTGATTTCTGGTAACATTTTGAGATAAAGAAAGTACTTGCTCCCAAGGCAGCTTTTTCCCCCTCCGCTTAAAACTTCAAGAATTTATGTTCCTAGTGTGCAGAATCCCAGCAGGATTCTCTTAATCAGATTTTTTTTATTCCATTCTTACTTTTTTCATGAATATTTGATCCATCTGATAAAGTGTTCAAGAATCAATAATTTTTATGGGTTTTTTTGATATACCACATATATAAGGAGATTTAAACTAGTACATTTACTTTAGTTATGTGGTCAGTGTGGAATACAGACTAACAGATATATTGTAAATAGATTTAATTACAGGAAAAGACTGATTCCTAATACAAAGGCAGAAAAGCACGGTTGTTAAAATTGCTGAATTTGCGCAGAAAGTAATGATGAAATTACAGATAGTTACATGAGGGAAAAAATGGCAGTATATTTTTAATAAAGACTTGCAGATTCAGTAAATGTAAGAAACTTTGACAAGCATTAGAAATCAGTAAAATCTGCCTTTTTATTATGTGTTTTATGGCTTTTTTTAGGAACTGTTGAAGAAGACTGAAAGAAGTATTTTGGAAATGTTTACCATGGTGGCTAGAGCAATTGCCAGAATCTAGAAAAGCCATTCCTAGGCTGCTGTTTTCATGAGAATCAAATCTACAATTACTGTTCTCTTGTATAATACCCTTCTAATTACCAGTCTCACTATGTGAACCTGTGGGCCCTTGTCAAAGTACTGCCATAATGTAGCAAAGAGAATGGATTAATAAATAGACCAGGGAGAAAGGGCCATTTTCCAATAACTAAGATAGTACTTTCACTGTTTATAGTCTGGACTTTTAAGTCTCTGAAACAGCTGACATATTTTGTGTTAAGACTGAATAACATTCATAAGCAACATTTCTGTGTTGGCATAGTTATAATGAAGTAGACAAATATGAGGTGCTACAAATTTTTAATGTTCTAAGTTCCAAGAACATTTTTGTCTTACTGCAGCAGTCTCAAAAATGTGTAATGTTCCTAAATTTCACAAACACACGAGATAAGTATTTGCAGTTGAAAAGAAGTAAGTCTTTGCAGATGAAACAGATTCCAGTTTAGCAATGTGTTTTGAGTAAATGTGCAGTTGTAAGTATGTGATGTGCAGCCATTCACATTGTGCTATTTTGCTAGATTATGCCTTTATAGGATAAATTTATTCTTCATAACCAAGACAAGGTAAGGAACTATTACCGTCTGTGATAATGTAGATATCTGTGTTATTTGTAATGGTTTGAGAGAAACTCAAAGAACTGGGAATTGTTGATGGGATAAATTCTTTTCAGGGCATTATTGTTGCATAAATAACTCTTGTGTAATGGTTAGCAGGCAGAAAATTAGAGAATTTACTTCTTGCATGCAAACCCTCCCCAGTCAAGTTTCTCTGAAAACAGTAATGAAGTCCTTGGAAGTTCAAAAGAAAACATTCTTGTGCAAAAAATACCAGCCCTCTCTATTTACATGTTTGATAGTGGAACTGTGAACTAAAAAAAACAAAACAAACCAGGAAATCACTTCCTTAAATTTATGTACTAGAAGGCCACTTTTCATCCTGAGTTTGGGGAAAAAAGCTAAGACTGAATTGCTGTAAAAGTTTTCAGTGCAAACAACTCTTCGTTCTGTGCTCTGATAGAATGTTGTGATGCTTTAACAAGTGTTGTTTCTTTCTCCACTTTCTTTTGTGCTACCTGAACACAAAAAAAAAAGAGGGGGGGCAAGAATCTGTATCCAATTTAAATTTCATAATAGTTAAATAATAGACAAGAGCTATGATGGGCAAATGAAGCTATACTTGTTCATAATGCATGTAGTTTTCTTCATATAGTTAATAAAATGTTTGTAGGTTACTTACATAGCTTCATATAGTCAGCCGGTTTAACAGCTACTCATGCTCACCTTTCTGAAAGTTACACAACTTTGTATGCAATATGCATTAAATATGTATTTTTGTATTTGCATTAAAATGTTTTTGTATTTGTAGTTGCTTGTATGTGGAAATACTTCCGGAACAGCTGTAATCTGTGGTGTTCGAAGTCTGTAATTTGTTTTATGTGCTTTTGCTTGTTTCTAATCTTGTGAGTAGTTAAGAGATTTTTGGCTTTGGTATTTGACAAAAGATGAGCCACTATTTTTTAACGGAAGTCCCAGCTTTAAAATGTGCTCGAATTTATCACATTGTGTAGGAATGGCATCTTTGTATTCTGGGTTTCTTTGAAGTAAATATGTATTTTATAGATACACATTTAAAAATATTTCCATGTTAAATAGTCTTATTAGATGAATACTGTCAAAACATCACCCAGTCCTAGGTTATGTTTGTGAAAGAATGCACATAAACAAATGATTTTTATTTTAGTATTTACCTGTCTCTTGGTCATCTAAATAGTGTTCACTGAATGCAAGTTTTTGTGTTCTGTCCAGACTCTGTTTTACAAGACTGTGTATAACTAACACTATGTCAGAAGCTCTGTTAAGTTGAAAGTATTACTATTAATGTATCACAATACATTTTACTGTGCAGAGACGTTCATTTGTATTGCTACCAGCTTTGCAATGGATACACAAATACTTAAAATTGTTGTAGAGGCTTTTATAAGGTGGTGGTATTTGGGGTTTTGGTGGTGGTCTGAAATAAAATGTCTGGTGTGGGTGGTAGTATGTTGTTGTGACTTGCTATGCACAAACCACACAATGTTTAGTGATAATTTCCTGCACGTGCCTACAGAGGTTCCTAACTTGTACTATTTGTATTAGTGCTTCTTTGCCATTCAAATACTCTTGAGTACAGGCACTGTAGGGAAATCTAGGTGGTACTGTAGATTATTTATTAAAATAGAGTAACTTTGGGGTTTTTTTTCAAGAATTTGTGAGAATATTATAGAGAAAGTAACAAATACGGAGTGTTCTGATGTTTTGCTTGAAGAGAGAAAGTCAGACTGCAGTTACACTTGAGACTTCATGTCATCCTAAATGGCAGCAGAATGACTATATTAGTAAGAGGAACGCATCTGGGAATTGCCTTTGTTGAAAAGTTAATTCCCAGATTTATTCTGGAGAATTAGTACTGGTAACAACGATACAGCTCAGGTATTCCTGGATGTGAAGCCCGTTTGGTCTGATGGAACAGCTACTGAAGCGGTAAAGGGTGGTGCTGGTTTTGAATAGTTTTTGGCAAGAAGTGAGAATGCAGTAGAGGAATTAGTCCTGTAAAATAAGTGTGAATCCACAGCTGTGGGTCACAGATTTAAAAAATTAATGAATACAAGCTTATATAGCAGTTTATTTATCCTGAATATGTTGAAGTTCCTTGTAGCACCGTTTCTTGGGAGGCTGATGTCATCAGCATCAACCCCAGCCACCTCAGTCTTTTGAAGTTGCACTCCAGCACCATAAGCACTTTAGTTGGCTGGCATATGTCTTTTATTATTTCCTTGCGAAGCTGGAGCATTATTAGTAGAAAAGCATAAAATTTTACCCTAATTTCTTTCCTCTTGTTGTTCCTATAGATATTAAGAAAGTATTTTCAGTGACTTTAGAATGATTTTGCATTCTTTCTTTTTGTGATGTCTAACAAAGTGAAACTTGCAGGATTGCTGATGCCCATATATTTTAGACTTCTTCTGAAAATAAATACTGTATCTTGCCTTGACAAAGATTCAGAATTCCATGAAGGCATGTATTTGATTTTTCCCTGTTTGCAAAGGCTTTCTGGGTAGGATAAGACATTTTTAACTGAATTTCAAACAAACTGCAAATTGGACCATCTATCATGTAGCCCCACATTATCTGTGTTACAAAGTGTTAACAGGTTTAAATTCGAGTGAGTGCAATTATTAGCTTGTATGTGGATATGTTAAAAGGGTTTGGACTGAGTTTACTCTGCACAGGGCCTTCTGAGTTCGCTCACAGTTTTCCTAGCGTGACAAGAGTGTTGTTAGGGTGGAGGCTGGATGGTGGAATCCCTGGTATGGTGTGTACGGTCTGCTGGGCCTGCATGGGAGCTGATTCCAAGCAGGCTGGCTCAGGCTGGCAAGACAGTCCTCTGGGTGCACATCATGGAACACTCAGCCAGATGCTTAAAAAACTCAATTGTAGGAGTTTTGAACTGATCTGGCAAGCTGGCCAGGCACATCATCAAGAGTCTTGATTTGGCAGCCTGTCCTATTAGATGGTCACAATAAACCAGAAATCAAACAAATAATGCTGAGAGTCACATGTGGAGTGTTTCACTGGAAGCCTTATGTGAGATAGGCAGTTTCTGAGTTAGACAAGGTGAATATGGAAAACACAAACATTGTTTTTAAAGGATTCAGCTACAAGTGTCAGTTCTGACAATTGGATGTAATTGTTGTATTAGAATTTGTGGTGCCCTCAGGGCCAGGGGGAAAAAAAACCCTGAAAAGATTACTCATGACACCGGAAAAACACTCAAGTTGTGAAATCAAGTTTGAGGCAGTTTGTTGGTGTATGCTAAAAGTTTGAGCAGAGCCTTGGAGTGGGTTGTTGTGTTGGCATTTCCAGAAACTATTTAGCATAACTCTCGGGACAGTGAACATCTATGAGGTGAGTAAAGAAGTTGGACATTACTTGGGGAAGATGCAGGTGCAGCTTCATGAAGATCTAAGCAGGAGTTTCATTGCAGCGTGTGGCACCAGTCTCCGCTGTGTGCACCAGCAGCAACAGCAGAGTTTTGGCCCTGCTGAGAAACAGCCTTCTCTGGGATTAAAGTACTGCCTGCTATTATACTTCATAATTGGATCAGATTTTCAAGTAACTGTATCAGGCATAGACTCAGGGTATAGGACTGTAATGTCTGATAAAGATGTTATCTTTTAAAAAACGTTGCAGCTTTTGATTGGCATCACAAGCTCCCGAGTTTTCGTGAGTTCCTTAATCCTTCAGATCAGGGAAAGAGGTTGAATTAGGGGCAAAGAGGGGCCATATGCAACAATTCTCACTTAAGGTGGCACAAACTGGAATATTCAGTAGTGTGAAATCCTTATTACAGTAGGGATTTTGTCTCATCACTATCTAGGATGTTGTTGTTAATAGGATTGCAAAGAGGGAGAGGGAGTACAAGGGAATGAGCAGGAAGAGTGTGGCTGTCTTGCTTTGTAGCAGGTGCTCAGGCTAACAGAGCAAGTGCAAGGTCATGTTGTCAGTTCCTACTGGTAATGCTACCAGAAAAATAATTTCATGAAAGGTGAGGTGAAGAGCTGTGGTAGAAATGGCACCTGCTTGTTTTTCAGCTGAATGCAAAGATAAGGAGGGAACTGAAAGTTGGACCGTGATGGTTGATGTTTTGCCAGGCACTGGCAAGTTTATGGTGTCCTGGTAAAGGGAGCCAAAATACCCAGATGAGCTAGATGTTTTATACTGTTATATAAAAGAATTTGTGGTATACCCTAAGCCTATGCAGGTCTACTGTTGGTAGGAATTCTACATGCCCCTAGACGTAACTATTGTAGACTTCATTTTATTTGCATTTTTCCCAAATATGTGAAAACAAGCCTGAAAATAACTTGGCTGAATAAAACCCTGTCTGCTACTTAAGTAAGTGTTTCTCGTGGACAAAAATATTATTCATCTTCATAGAACTTATTTTCTCACAGACTTGAATGGAACAAAGTGACTTACCAATTCTGTTCCTCTGACAGAACTTCAGTAATATGTTAATTTTGCCATAATAATTTTCAAAGGTATATAATCTTTTAATTTCCAAATTGAGAGATCGTTAAAGTAACCAAGTTTTCAGAAAGCATTGAAATCATATTCCCTTTGAAAAAGTAGCCAGCCTGCATGTGTCTGTCTGTGGTTGCCTGTATATTTCCCAGTTTCGCAGTACTTTGCTTATAATTTAATTCTAGCTATTCACCAGACCTGTATGAGTTTTGTTGGTTTTGGGGAGTGGTGGTGTTTCTGTTTAAGGGGGGTGTGGATTTTTAAATTTATTTATTGTTACATTTTATTTATTTATTTTGTTTATTTTAAGTTAAGTCTCTCTAATCAGAGGTGTGATCCAAGCTGGAAGGCCAGGAGTGGCTGTAAATTGCCACTGGGTTTCATTAATTTCAGTTTCTTGAATATTTTGCATCATGTACAATATTTTGCATCCTGTGCACCTTGCACTGGATAACACCAGTTCAGGATGACATGCTAACAGTGTGGAGCACCTTTCCACATGTGTACAGAAGGCAGTTTTCCTCATTACTCTGTTTTCACCAAGGCTTCAGCATAGTACTTAAGTGGGCTTTTTTTAGAGGCATCTTTGAAACTTTCATATCCCATGTACCCAGCTTGCTTCATTAGTAATTTCATTCTGGTTCCTCATTTAGTCAGTTGCTTTAATTCTTTTTTGTACAGATTAGCTATATCTTTCTCTGTTGGGACCTCGTTGTTCAGTTGGCACTGAAATTAAAAGAGAAGATTAGAGGACTGAGATCTATGTCATTGATGTATACCACCTGTGACTTTGTGAAATTAAGGAAGCATGTTGAATTCCTGAAAACCTTCTTCTGTGTTCAAAGTATACACTTCTAGCCTGTAACTACAGATCTAAGTTGTTTTGAAACACAGGATTAGCCTTTTGTAACTCATTATATGTATGAGCATTTACACAACTGTTTTTCAGTAATAGAAAATTGTTATTTTTAGATTTCTTGTATATTTAAAACAAGACATTATTTCTGTGTTTATGCTGAAATATTCTGCTGTTTGCGTAGTAGCTGTTTTCCAGACTGGTAAGATCAGAATTTAAGACTAGTAAAGCTCCTGTACAAGATAATTTACAAAGCTCCTTCTCTACACTAAAATTCCAGGTCATGCATTTTCTCTGTAGGAAACTAAAGGAGTGTTTGGAAGATTGAGGTCTGTAGAACTGTCTATAAACAGTTGATATTTTGTGTAGCATAAAGGAATCATACTGAAAAGTCTGTTATGGTCTGGTTTTTTTATGATTGAAATTCAGTATTACAGTGCTGCTAAACTCAAGGGACTGAGAAATACTGAAACGTCCTCCCTCTATACTAGCGGTATCTTAAAGGTAACAAAGTGTTGTGTTAGAGGTGGGGAAAGTATTTCTGTCATTTGGTTTTGTTCTGGGGTTGTGTTTTTCTTGGGGTGGAGAAGACAGGGTTTAGCATTTGTAAAATATGCTTTGGGATTGCTGAGGGCTATTTATTTTTTTTCGTTTGTGGGTTTTTTTCCTCAGCAAACTTGATAGTTTGGGGTGAGATAGCAAAAGAGGATTGTTTGAAGAGGTGGAACCTCAATAAGTTGAATAGCAAAAAAAAGAACTCCGAATTTAGGAAAGTGAAATAGGTCTTGTCTTAGCCTAGGAAAAAATTAGATCATCACTAAAGGTTAATTAGAATCCTGTTTTTCTCTGAAATGCTTAAAAAGACATTAGTGAGTACTATGTGACAGTCATCAACACAGTTTTAGTTTGCAAAAGTTTTTCAGAGAGAAAAGAAGGAAAGCAGATTTTTGAACTTTCCGATTTTCTGTGTGTGGCCAAACGGTTTTAACACATTTTAATAAAGTAGTTATTAACAGAGGAATATATCTACAATATTCTTATTGTTCAGCTCTGCTGGGCCATGGCTTTAATAAAAGCATAAGGTTAAGCATTTGTATTTTAAAGTATGGAACAGCATGGTTTGTTTTATGGTGTACATTGCCTTTTTTTATTTTAATGCTTAAATAGCTGCTCAGTAGAATGGTAGAATTGGTAGAATGGACAAGTCCAGAATAATTTGCAACCTCTGTTTTCGAGTATCCTATGTTTCTGTATAGACACTTTTACTTCATCTTATTAAATGCTTTTATGAAATCTTATTTTCAGTAATGAAAGTGTTTTTGTGGTAAGTTGAAGCTTTGAATCAGACCAGTATGAGGAAATTAGCTCTAGTCCTTGCACTGCTGAAGTCCCATTAGACAAGCTACAGCAGGGTAGAAATGGTACATGCACCATCCTCAGCTGTGTAAACCTGCTTTTCCCCTGCATCAGCTCCAATATTCATCTGACCCCAGTTCACTTCGAAAAATCACTGAAAAGCTATTGTAGAATCCTTTAGTTTGCAAAATGAGCTTTCTGAAGAGTGAGACAGTCAGAAGGAGGGAAGGTCAGGCTGTCTCTGAGCTAGTCCTTTAGATCTTGGCCATAAACACACAAACTGTTAAAATCAGTTGGATTACAGATTTGATTAATCTGGATTAAGACTTCGAAGGCTGTTTTTTTTCCTTCATGTGTCTTTTCCTCAATTTCAATGGCTTTTGGGGATCTCATAGGAGTACAAAACAAAGAATGTGTTTTGTGCATGTGTAGGAAAGATTGCTATTATAAGTTGGTATTAGAAGTTATCCTAGTTTTGAGAAATCATCATTTCATCATTGGTCACATCAGTTAGTACAAACTCGTGTAAACCGCGATGACTGTGATGTCAGATTCAGTAGTTTATTGAGCTGTTTGAAAGCCAACGGACAAATGCTGGTAGCAGATAGAAGACGGGACTTGAGCAGTGAGCAGAGTTTAACTGAAAGTATTTTAATTGTTCTCATAGTTCATTTTGCACCAGGGTAAAGCAGAAGTGTTGTGGTCCTACATACAACATATGCACATACTACTTACTCACACATAGGTCAGGATCCTGCAGAAGTATGTTCTCTTTCAAGATTTTAGAGGCTGCTATTAGATTTATCTTAAAATACTGATCACAAGTGCACACAGGTGGGAGTTCAGCCTGGCAGAATACATAAGCCATGGATATTTTTTTAGCTGGCAGTCACTATAGTGTTTTCTGCACTCAGAAGGGTCAGAGTAGGGGAGAGGTACTGGCCAGCATGTAGCTGTAGATAGTTCAGAACAGTGAGTCTTAAATAAATGCTTCTGTCACTGGAAGAATAAAATATTTTCTAGATGATTTAAAACCATGGATTTCTAGCTTTTACAATCAGAGATAAGTGTTTTGTCCGAGCAACCTTGTTTGTGTAGCTATGTTTGAGTATCTGCACAGTTATTTTGAGAAACCAGTACAGATATGCTTTAGAGAAAGGAGTCATGGGACACATAAGATTGCATAGTAAATTATTTACCAGGCATTCGTTTTTTAACTGTACGCATGAATGTTTGGCTATGCTACTATAGTTTCATGCTTTTAAAAATATTTTTATCAGTTATGTTCCACAGTGTGTGTATTTTTCTCTTCGTTACTTTTAAATTGTTTAATCCCCTACTATATTTAATATTAATCTCCCATGTAGAGTTTGAGCATGATTCTGAAGTGAGCTCTAATATGCTCTCCAGAGTTTGTATGTCTAACACACACAGATGTGTATTAAAAACCCTTACTTATTTTGTTGTGGGTTTTTTATAAGTTATTCTGAAATGTTAAGTTCTCAAGTAGATGATAATGTAGAAAATGGAATTTGTCACATCTATCTTTTTGTGTGTATATGTGATTGTTGTATCTAGTGATGTAATGTTCATTTATGGAATGCTTAACAGTTAATTGATATTGGAAGGAAATTGGTTTTTTTCCTATTTAATAGAGATTGAATACCTGAAAGCAAATAATAAGGCAGAATAAATCTATGGTGTTACTTCTCTGAAAAAAAAATGGAAGAGGAAATAAATTAATAAAACAGTTATGTAAATACTTACGTCTGACTCTCTAAATTACCTTTTAAATGCAACAAAAAAAAATAATAAAGGAGGGAGATGTGCTATTTTATTTTTAATTTTCCCCCTTTTGCTTATATGCTGAGAATCACCTTTTGCTCTATAGAAGCTGTGAATTGTGTTTGATTTTAATCCTTGGATATAAGATGTAAGCTAGAGGAAAGAAGTAGGCTAAAAGGGTATGGAAATGTAGTGGAAGAGAAAAATTAAGGTTAGATTTTAGGACAGGCTTGAGCTATGACTTTAAAGTAAAGTTAAAAACAATTTTACAGTTTTACTTTTTCTGCAGAATTTAATTTGGAACCTGACTCACATAAATAAGGTTTTTTTACTTTAAAGATAAAAACCAACCATATTTAAATGAATTTTTTAAAATC
Source organism: Empidonax traillii (assembly GCF_003031625.1). Classification (NCBI taxonomy): domain Eukaryota; kingdom Metazoa; phylum Chordata; class Aves; order Passeriformes; family Tyrannidae; genus Empidonax; species Empidonax traillii. The sequence continues at coordinate 597,784 of NW_020955567.1, read as the reverse complement.
CTAGAAGCAGATGCTTGTGCAGAGAAGATTTTTGCTGACTACTTAACTCACTCAAGAGTTTATGTAATAAGGAGGGCGCTGTGTTAGTGGTTCACATAACAATAACATATGTAGTCCTTTGAATATCCTAAACCTTAGTCGGACATGAATCATGGTTGTATTTGCTAACATTTTAAAGGTATGGTTATTGCTAACATTTTAAAGGTGTGTCATTGATATCTCCCTCCATGAAATAATTACTAATTTAATGCATGTGGAATATTCCTCGATGGTCAGTGGTAATACTGTTTTCTTAAAATCTTTCTGATTCACCATGAGTTAATGACATCAGTGTCTACAGACAAAAATTAGGTCAAAAGCTTGGTTTTTCCTCATATATTAAATGTTTTTAGCATATACAAAGATAAATGTTTTAAATTAGTACCTGATTATACAGTATATTTATTTCATTGACTTGGTATTGTCATTTTGCAGCACAATTAAACTTTGCAAGTTTGGGCAGCTGTGATCTTGACTTAATTTCATGAAGGGTTTTGTAATTATGAATCAGAGTGGAGTTAAGGCTACAGTGTACCTTTGAAATTGACTTTATGGTACAAAGTTACAGTTTTTAATGCTAAAATAACCCTTAACTGAGATATTTATTTTACCAAGCTGATTAACTGTTTACTTTTGCTACACATAACTTCTGTTCATTCTTTGTGCAGTATATCAGCATTTTTTTCCTTAAGAGGTTCAGAGGGATTTCCAATACTTACTAGCTGCAGCCATGACTCACAACTTCTAATCCTGAATTGCTGCCCTTGGTATCCCTGAATTCTCTTACTCTTGTGTAGCTGTTAGGACTTGGTATACTGTTTCCCCTTAGGCAAGGTAAAAACAAAAAAGTATTTTTTTGGACCTGACCCCAGTATATGTTTTGCTAAACCTATACAGAGTAGTTTTTATGATCCTTTCGTCTGCAGAGTTATCTTGGGTAGCAAAAGCAGAAGCTGATTTGGGAGAAATTGACTTACTCACAAGCAGACTCAATAGGTTGCAATTTATCTAGGTGTCATTGTTAAAAAATGTGAAGAAATTTAGTATCTAAATAATTCCACATATCTACATTTTCTGTATCAGGTGTTGTCAGTCTGACTCAGTTCTGTTTTTTACCACTTTGACTTTTGTTTCCGGTAAATTCCTTGTTTCTACAGTTGGTTTCCTTTGGCACTTCAGCTCTTGGGGTGAAGCATTTACTCATACTGTGTATATACCAAACACCTTTTTTTTATAATTTTATTTCAGATATCTAGAAAAGTATGAAAAAGTCCATCATTTTGGGGAGGAGGATGATGAGTTACAACCAGGCAATCCAAAGCCACAACTTCCCATTGGTGCAATTCCAACTTCTTATAACTACCAGCAACACAGTGTGTCAGGTAAATTTTTGAGGGCAAAAGTGCTATTTTTTAATGTGTGTGTTGATATACACATACGTAGATATATATGTATATGTGCATGTATGTATATATATATTTTAACAAGCTACAGAAGTAGGGTATAGATAAATTTAGAATATTATTAAAACTATCAAATCTGTAGGACACTCAGATAATTAATAGACTTAGAAACCTTTCCACTGTTAACCACAACCAAATAAATATGAAAATCCATAAGCTTGCTCTTTACAAATGTTCTCCTTTTTAATTAGCAGGGCTGCATAGTTACTTGTCTTACAAAAAAATTACCTTGAAAATTTGCAGAGTGTGTTTCTGTCAGTCTGTTATGTCTTTACATGGAGTCGAATACTTGAACTGAGCTTACAATTAGTTAAGCTCTAAATCAGAAGCTGGTGGGCTCTGTGGAATGGATGTGCAATTCATTGCATAGAAATGGACTCCAAATTGTATTACAATTCTATTCTGCTTTAATTAAAGCCAGTGTTTTCAAAACTTTTCTTTGGGAAAACATGCTGCAGTATTCCTTTCTGGAAATGATGAAGGAATTACTATATAACTAGAAAGGTACACAACAAAGTAGAATGTGTTTCAATATTTTGGCCTAAGACTAATGGAAAAAATTGTACATTGAATACTGTAAAAACTTGCTAAAACCCATAATACTTTATTTATAAACTTTTCAAAAAGTTTTATTCATGGTAGTATTGCTTAATATATCATCTCAATGTAATTAGTTTAGCTGTGAAAATGTTATTTGTTTTCTTTTCTTATTTAGATTATCTTCGTCAAAGCTACGGGCTGTCTATGGACTTAAACTCACCAAATGACTATAATAAATTGGTGCTTTCACTGTTATCTGGACTCCCAAATGAAGTGGACTTTGCAATTAATGTGTGTACTCTCCTTTCAAATGAAAGCAAGCATGTTATGCAGCTTGAAAAGGACCCTAAAATCATCACTTTACTGCTTGCAAATGCTGGGGTGTTTGATGACAGTAAGTATGTAACAACATTTTGCAGCAGAGTCTCCTGTTATAGCATCTTTCACAACCCTTGGTAATTAAAATGATAGTAGCTTATTTCACTGTAATATATCTATTTTTTCTTTTTATCTTCTTCACAATTACAGGTTCTATCAGGCATTGTGAATGTCTTTTAAGTTTGGTAATTTAAAAGCATTATTTAACGGTTTAGTGAAATGTAAGAATTAGCTTTTTGTTGATAGAGTTTAACTGTTCAGGATGCTGAATTAATAGCATTGGATTTCCATCTGTAGTGTATTACTACTTCCTTCTGAATTCGTAGGACCATGCCAACTTCATAATTTTTTTCTAATAGCAGTTGCAAATTTAAAAATCTGCAAATTTAAAATTGAGAAGTCTGATAACGATGACTTGCTAAAAGTTTTATCCTGATACTTCACTACACATTCGACCATAGTAAAATTCAGAATATAAAAATAATGAAATAAAAATCAAATTTTCAGAATTAATTAATTTGGTAGCACGTAAAATTTGGAAGAGTCTATTCCATCAAAATACTAAAGTATGTGAAATAAATCCTCCTCATTTTTTTCAGTGTGGCGTCGATGCCAAATTATGCCTTGTTAATTGTTTGTTTGTCTTTCTGTCAGGAGAGGGGTCAGACAAAAAATAAGTTGACCTTAACTATCGTAAAATCATAACAGCATAGCTCTCTTCTTGGAGTGGTGAGGAGGAAGTATTTATAGGGTTTATGTGCTTTTTTGGGGGGTGTGTTTGGTTGATTAGTTTGGATTTATTGGGTGGTTTTTTTTTTTAATATTGAATTTCAGAAATTGCCACAATAAGAAATTGCTCCAAGTATCAACCTACTTTGCCTGTGTAAGCATAAACATTATGTCAAAGATTCTGTTTTAAAATTCTGGGGAAGAACCAGAAATAGCCACTGTGTACTGTTTGTTTGGGTTTTTTCAGTATTTAGCATTTTTACTTAACGATTTGTAGCATTAGTTGTCCCCAGTATTGCATTAGTGTCCTCCAGCTTCTCTCTGCTCTCTGTTTGTACACGTGCCCTTCTGATACCATTAGACCTTAGTCGCTTGGTGTTTGCACCTAGTCCAGTCACAGGATTTTTTGAAGGAAAACTTTTGAAAGGAAGCTAAAGGGAAACTTAGTCCTGCATGTTAGTGATTCCAGAATGCTTGCCTTCTAGATTTATGGGGTTACCATCACTCCCCTGTTCTTTTGGTAGAACTTCTGTGGATTTAGGAGTTTGCAAATAATATAAACGAGTTTCGTGTTACTATTTAATGATTTTTTGCATGTTGCAAAGGTAGTCAGTGTCTTCTGGAGTTCTTAATTTGAACTCTGAGCACAGATTTATTCTAGAGCTTGTCGGTATTAGTGTTTCTTATATTGAAAAATATTAGAGGTAAAGCCGAGAGGAGTGATGAGCACGTAGTGGGTTCACTCCTTCTGTTCCCTTAGGAAAACTTCATTTTTACCTTACTTGCTTATGTCTTCTGGATAAATCCAGAGAAGTGTCCTAGCAGCATTAGGAGGGACGTATGGGGGAAAGAGAGCATGAAACTTTGATTTTAAATACTTATGTGCTTTTATATTATAAATAATGAAGGTAAATCTGTGAGATTTGATGATTAAATGAAACCTCTAATTAGTAGGTTCAGGTAGTTTGAAAATACTGTCACAATTTCAGGTGTCAGTGAACAACAGTTTATTAACTTAATACAAGTTTTAGATTTTTCTTGTCTATAATTAAAGTTTTATCATTGTTATTGTTTGAAATTTAGTGCTTCTAGGTAAAATATTTCATCAACTTCCTTCCCTCCCCACCTTGAGGTGACAGTTGGATTACAAGTGGGAGGGCAGCCCCAGGAGTTTGGGGGTATATAGTATGAGAGCTGCATAAGCCTTGGTTTGGATTCTGTAAATTATAAGCTGATGGGTCTTGGAATTGAGATTTGTAGCATTTTTTTCAAAACAATAAAATGCTATGACCCAAAAAGTGTAACTTAAACGTGTCATTAATTCATTACAGAATTATTGCAAGACAGGGTTTATTTTTGGATTGATTCATCATCTGAGTCAGATTGACTGAGTCTTTACTGCTCTCAAGGAGTAATGATTAGAAAAGTTGTGGTAGCGGCTCCATGAAACATACAAGAACATCCATTACTCATCCTGGTTAAATATTGACTTTTAGTTGAGTGCTGTCAAAATCTTACTGCTGTTAAGATTTTTTAAAAAAAGTGTGGGAATTTGTTTAATTACTGCAGTAGTGTTTGTGCTTACACTGTGCACATGGAAAACAGTTGTTGATGTCAGGGTGAAAACAGAGCAGTCATCTTGACTCCTGGAAAAAAGCTCTGGAAAAGCTTCCCATGTGTTTTATTTTAAAGGATTCATAAGCAAGCTCAGTACTTATGAACTGCTTACTCTCAATTTAAACTGTAAAACTGCAGTAGCTTTTAATTAAATAACAAGAGAAATTTCAGTTGGTTTGTGCAGTATTTTTTAAAATAAAAAGGAAACACTGTAAGAGTCTATAGTGTTGTTGAATCTGTATTTACTTTATGGATTAGTAAAAAGTAAAAAAAAGTTCATTTTTTTATTTTACTAAATTCTGCTTTTTGTGCTTAAAGCTTTAGGATCATTTTCGGCTGTATTTGGAGAAGAATGGAAGGAGAAAACTGATAGAGATTTTGTTAAGGTAAATTAAAAATTATTAAAATAATTTTGAACTGCAAATGGTGGGTATCAAATTCTTTAAAAAGATTGAAAGTTCTAAGATACACTAGCACATGTCTTTAAACTTACTCTCAAATTTATTCCTTTGATTTAAATATAATAGGACACTAATTCATAGTTGTCTTAAAATGCTTGGATAAGCAGGAAGAATTGTATTAAGAAATGTAGGCAAATGAAAAAGGGTTTTCATGCTTCTTTTTATAAGAAAGCTAATAGGTGTGATGAGAAAGAAAACTGGCAACATATTTAACAAGAGGTAGCAATTTTTTTTTTTTTTTTTTTAACTGCCATGATCAGTAAAGAAACGTTCTGGATTATGACAAGATTAAGACCATAGCGTAAGAAGCATAGGAGAAATATTTAAATAGGTTAGCCATGTTTCAGGTTTGTTTCAGTTAAACTTTTTGCACAAGGCTTTTTTATCTTTCCAGTAGAGAGCATGTGCTACTGTACAAGTAATGAAATGAGGTAAAAATAAAGCTAACATTTCTTTGAGTAAATGCTTATATATACTAGGTGAACATTTTTAGGTGAATGAGAGCATGAAATTCAACTAAAAGAGATTTGACATTTCAGCATATTTACTATGATACACAGTTGCTTTAAATTAAGTTACAGGAAATATATTTTGGTAGCTTATGCTTTTTGTTAAGTAAAAATGTGATGAGATCGTCTGCTCAGTGCCTTAGGAAGCTAGGTTTCTGCTCAATTCTATAATTGTTTCGTATACTGAAATATCTTAGCTGTATTAGAGAGCGGTATTTGTTAGGCCCTTTTTCCATGTCTGCTTTGTTCTGTTTTTATGTAACTCAGTTTAGGAACAAGCTGGACCATAGTAGTGTTGCTGAAATACTAGTGAATAGATTCCCTAATCAAAATTTCTTAAGTAAATTTAGGAACAAAAAAGCTGAACTCTCATATTTGTGAGTATATGGGCTTGAAAATGTGTTCCAAGTGTGCTGAACCTAGGTGTAAAAACTGATGTTTCATAATCTTCATTTCCTTTTTCCATTGAAAAATATGTCCAAAAATACTGCAGGTTGTGTTTTGGTTGGTTTGTTTGTTTGGGTTTTTTTTAAAGCACTTAACGCTTCTGTATGGACTTCACCCTGAGCTGTCACAGAGTCTTGCTGATCTAGAGCAGCAAAAAGCGCCATGTCTAGATCTGTAAACATGTAAAATTACACAAAATTCTAATTTATTATATGTTCATTAGTTATATAAGCTAATTGTGATAAGGACAGGTAGTTCTTATAAATATTTTTAACCAAGTGTTAAGTAGAACCACTGTAACTGCAATAAGGTTTACTAATAAGAAACTTGGATGCTCTCCAAGATCTGTTTTTTGGACATTACAATGTGTATAGTAGCACACGTAGTGAAATACTGCTGAAAGCATGCCAGAAATGCTCTGAAAGCATGTTGGAAACTAATACCAGATCTAAAACTGTTTAGATGCCAAGAATCCAGATTTTTCAGAGCATCTCACTGCAAGCATTTGACTCTACTACTGGAAGTAATTTATTTTGTATTGCAGCTGTGGCTGTGTCAAAGTGGGAATCAGGGGAAGCATTATGGGAGCTTTGTGACGTAGGAGGGAGATATTTGGTTGTCAGCGTAGAGATCATGTATCTGGTTTTGTTTATTTTTTTTGGTAATGTGCTTTTACAGCTTTAAGATAATAGAACGGCTGTGGAATAAGTGTCCCTCCTTTCACTGTTCACGTTATCATTTTTAAAAAATCTTTTTTTTTTCCCCCATTTTGGTGTCAGTTATTGAAGTATAGTGATGGCATGAACACACAAATGGTATACATAGGAGATACACAGGAAGGAGGGTTAAGAAGCAATTCCTTAAACACATAAATTCTAAACTAAGAGGAATTGAATTGATAGTGGGGGTAGTTTTAGAATTATCTACTTACACCAAAATGTTTTGTGGAAGTTTTTAATGTTTGCTTAAAACAAGCTTGATTTTATTTTTAGTCTCTTAATAATAATATTATAATTCTAAAATTAGTTTTCAGTAAGGAAAAATGGCCAGTTTTTCTCTTCATTCTGTGTCTTTGCACAGAGAGTGGTACAGTGTCACTGTTTCTATTTCTACCACCCTTAGATATGTACACAGTACTGTTTGTTGTTTGATATTCAAACAGATCGTGAGTTTTACTCTAAAGAATTTGTCAGTTGTTTCAGCATGAGTACTTTGATGTTATATTCTGCTGTTCTCCAATTTTGACTTACAGTCTTTCAACTTTACATTTGGTAGTGTCATATTCATTACCAAAGGACCTTGCCTATTTCGTTGTGTCCTCCAGTATCACTACTGCTCCAGCTGAAGATGAAAAACATGTTTCTTGATACTAAACTTCAAGGCAATCAGTTACCTTTCTTTCCTTTTTCCCCCTCCCCAGTTGTTATTTCATTATGAAAAACTCATAGAAAACTTTGTAATATTCATTATCTTATCTGCAGCATTACATATTTTCTCACTTTCTACAGAGCTTCCCTTTAAACTGAATCAAATATTTTTACTAACCAGTGAACATGTTCCATTAAGTGTCTGAATTTGCGTATCATTTAAGTTGAACCTGCTGTTATCTCTTATAGCCGTGCTAATTTGTGGTGTTCTCCCCTCTTTATATTTCCTGGTGCTGTCAATAAGCTTAAATCTCTAGTTACTTGGAATGACTGCATGTTCTTACTTAAGGATTAGAACAACTGGCATTTAGCCAGTCGTCTTGTATCTCTTGTTTTTGTTGTCCCATCCACAAGCTCTGATGGCATCCTGCTCAGATGTTCCCTCGTCTACTCTGGAAGCTTTCCCATTTTTAACTTTTTCACTTAGCTTTGAATTTCCTCGTGTTACCGAGGTTCACTTGTGAGTGTAGTTCACTTTCAAGAATTTGTTTATATAGCATGTTTTTAATTGGATAGATTTATCTGGTTTTCCAGCTAAAGCTGTCATGTCTCCAGCAGCTGCCCACTGTCTAATGTGTAATGTATGAATAATTGCATCACATTTCTTCATGCACTATTCGTTTCTGTTTACTTCAATTTAAGGATTTGGATTTCGTGTTCTTAGGCTTCTTGAGGCCTCCTCTAGCTGTAGAGTTCCAAAATCCACATTTATGCAGCTTTTCTTCCATCTTTATATTGCATAACGCTTTACTTCTCTGCTTTCCTTTTTTATTTTGTGAATTTCTTATTTTGTTGTCCAACTCTTTCTTCTTTGTATAAATTTAATAATACTTTCCTTTAGTGTGCATTTATTCTCTCAATTTTTTTCAGTGTTGAGAGAGATCCTTATGCACTTAAATACCTGAAATACTTTTCAAATATTACTTTTCTTGTCTCTCACAGTGATCTGTCAAGCTGACTTGACTCTGGTTGCTGTTGTATTTTTCTTGTACAATAAGTAATCATACCATTACTACATTTTATGTTTTGTGGACTAAATGTCTATTGTTTTTATGAACAGTAATTTGGTTGATCCAGTTTCCAGTAAATTCTGTATAATCCCTTGCATCTGTTTTCCGAAGGAATTTTGCTACTGACAGTAATCAGATTGTGAATGTGAATCAAGTTCTTTACCTTTGTTCACCATCTCTTAGCATCTGGATGTCATGTGGTGAAGCATTACTTGGTTGCTACGACATTTTAGCTTTATGTTCCTATTACCAATGTGTTACCATGATCTAAATATGTATATGTAGGAGTAACTATTGATAGATACCTTAACTTTTTCATCCTGTCTTGTTTATTTCTGTTGATATGCAGTATCAGATTGTCCTTCTAGTAGGGAATAAATAAGTGCTTGTCATGCTAAACTGATTTTTTTCTTGCCTTTGTGCTTTGTGTTTTCAAATCAATGCCCAGAAAGCTTAACTTATCACTTTCCATTTCTGCCTTCCCTTTGGGAAAAAAAAAATTGTCTTGTTTTGCCTTGTACCCATATAACACATAGGCCAAGAACATTGTATGTAAGTTATTTAGTTCTGTTTTCCAACTTGTCGTTCACTGCTCACCTCCATCCTTTTTGGGGATCTTTCCCACTTAGGCAGAAACCAGTTTTTGAGTGAGCTGAGAGCAATTAAACCAGACTGCTTAAATGCAAACAAGACAATGATTCAGGCCAGCTCTTGAAAAGAAATAGAGACTGCAGACTCACTCTGAGCTTAAGACACCTGAACATACCTTTAGAATGTGCAGAATGACGAGATGGAGATCATTGTAGTGCTTTCGTAGTGCTTTGGAAGAACAACTGCTTGGGTTTCTTTGATCACTTACAAGCAGGATAGGTGATTCCAGTGTGAGGATATGTCTGAGATATGGAAACTGTACTTCACCAGAATCACAGAGGATATCTTTTAGAATAAGGTGCAATTCTTTTTTTATTGGTGTTTTTTCCCAACTGCGTTGCAAGGGAATTTGTAACCAGTTAGGGAATGGGAAGTATGATTTACCTTCTTGAAAATTCTGGAATCTGCTTTGCATTTCTTGATGTCCACTGTCTGAGTGAAAGGTGCAGAATTCGTATTCACTTTTAATTCTGCATTATTGTCTGTATGGGTGTCAGCTGAAATCTGTTTGTCATAGCATCTGTTATTTTTTTAAATTTTTTTTAGTGTTTGGACAACTTAATTTTATGCCTGATAATTGGATTGAGACTTCGATTGTCATAGGCCAGGCCGACTGCACTTTTTACAATTTCCTGCATGAATGTATGTGTATGTGCCGTGCACAAGAGAATTGCTTCAAGCTGTTTTGTCACTGAATGAACAGAACAGCAACTTTTCTGATGGGGTTATTTAACTCTCATGTGTAATTGTGCCTGTGAGAAGATAGCTTGTTGGAATCAAAGGGAAAGCTGTTCTACGTTATAATAATTGCAGAGAGGTGCCACTTTCCATGGCTCAGCTATCTCCAATAAAGCTTTTGAGTGTTCTGAAGCTCAGTACGGCGATACACACATATCAGGCTTCCATCTATACATTTATTGTTGCATACTTGTCAGTGGCTAAAGTCCTGGGAAATCCTGACCCCTTTATAGTTAACAGCCCATCTCTGAAATAAGTACATTAAATGCCACACAAAATAGTTTGTCTCTTAGCTGTTTGGATTTCTGAACACATTACTTGCCAATAACGTGTTTAAGTTACTGCTTGCTCAGTGGAGGATGTAGGATAATGTTTCTGAGTTCTTTGGTGATATTGCTGGAGCTTTTGCAGGGTGTTCAAAATTTTAATCTGCAAAGTGCTCACAGGAAGCCTGGTTTGGTGCCTCAGTAGGTATTTCACAGTTGCTGAAACACCAGTGACAGATGCTGGCTTTGAGAGTACAAACCTACAGTTTTGAGCAAGCAAAAAACTCTGGGACACTTCTGCAGGTAAAGCAGTGTTCTTGCTGAGCATTATCATTCACAGGGCTTCTGTATGCAGAAATAAACACTTGAGAGGAAAAAAAAATACTGTCTTAAATTGTTATTTTTGAAATCGTATTGTCTGTGCATTCATGTCCTATCCCACAGATTCTCTTCCTTAGAGCTTTAAGAACCTTTCCAGGTCTCTAGGACTCAGAAGAACTGAAGCTGTGAGGAACACACAGTTCTGGTGTGCTTCATGTGGGTAACAGGGTTTGTGTATATGCTGTAGGTAGTCCTGAGGCAAAAATTCTCTGCTTGGAGAGGTTAACATCTTATGCTCACAGCATGGCTGTATAATAAAGCAATTTGAAGAATAACACTTATGTCTAAGTACACTTTATTTGGTGCCTTGGTGTATGTCATTTCAACTTACAGAAAGGAGCTGTGTTCTTTTCTGAAAAAGATAATCTCATCTGAGTTGACAACTAGCATTGTTTGACAGGCTGCTTCTTTACAAAGGGGAGACTTTCTCAGTTGTTCAGGCAACTATCATGGATCTGTTTATTCTGCAAGTTTTAGGTGAGATGTACAGTTTTCCAGTAATGTATTCCTGTCTTCATCTTTAGCCATAGCATTTGGAGGCTTTATCTTCAGCATCTTCATCTACAGAAAGAATTTAATCCTCATTTTCCACCCCTTTGAGAACATGTCTAGGATGATTTGCTTTCTGGATAGAAAAATTTCTTTCTTTGACTTTATATTGCCAGAGGTTTCTAAATGTTTAGTTTTGAACTATACACTTAAGTATTGAGTGGCAAAATGTGGATTATCGGAAGATTCAGCTAGCAAAATGTGATGATGCTGTTCTAATGTGGGACAGCAGTTTTAACATGGTATTGTGATTGGCTTCTTTCAGAGAGATTCAAGTTGAAGACTTTCAATATATCTGTTCAATATTCTTTTTTTTTTTTTTTAATCCTTAACTAATAAAAAAACCTAATCTTTAAAAAAGCGTTTGAGGTTTTTCTTTTAAGTGGCAGTGGCACTGAAATGTGAAGGCTTACTGTGCTCATTGCTTTTCCAAAAGGAACATCCTGAAGGAGAGTACTGACTGGTATGGTTCCAGACAAATATTTCTATGTGCTTTTTAAAATAAAAAGCTGAAGCATCTTCCTTAAATACTTCTCTAACAGTAAAAGCCACTTAAAATGAAATTCATTCTGCAAATTTTGCCTGCATACCTTGGTTTTCTGGCTCTTCCTGATAGCCTCAGTATTAATTAAAAAAATCTGTAAAATATCAGTAAGGAGTTAGACTTCTTTCAGGCTGTTCTTGTCTTTGCTAAAACAAGGTAATAATCCTTTCTGTTCAAGTAATCGTCTTTACCAAACAGTACTTGAACGCCATTTAGCAACATTGCAGTGGAAAATAAAATTCTTTTCCTTCCAATTTAGAAAATTTCTAGTATTGTATTTTTCAAGAAAAAAATACTGTCAAGCTTGGTCTGAGTGCTGTAATTTAGTAATTACATTTGCATAACAAAAATTCTCCTACTGTTCAGCTGGTTGTACTTTCTTTCCTTTTTATCCAGATTTATTAGTGGTTTTATTCTGTGATTACAACCAAAAGAGGAGCTGTATTTCATTAGTGAGTAAAGAAGATGGCCAAATTTTTATTAGTCAAAGAAAGGTTTGGTGTTTTTTTTCTTATATACACACTAGAATGCCCATATCTTTATATATTTTTATAGTATTATACCTCACAGTGTGTATTTTTATTAGCTTGCAAACCTTAATCCCTTGATTAATTCATGAATTTCAGCAGGACTGGAAACAAACAAACACTTACAGGTCAGGCCATGTATTTGTAAAGTAATTTGAATTCCAGTCTGCTGAGGCATTCTGCTTTGGTTATATTTATAAACATTTTTTATGATGGTGGTGGTTGTTTCTCTCTTTTCATTGCTCTATGATGATGTGCACTGCATCAGCACTTTAAAAAAGTCTTTCCAGATAGAAACTTACAGCAGGAGTCCAATATCTACTGAAATTGAGAGGAGTTACCTTCTGCTTTAGGAGTTCAGTGTTTGAAGGAGGTAAAGGAGGATGAACTGTATTTTTTTTTTCCTACTTAAAATTGCTCTATTTCTAATTGCTTATGGAAAACTGTCCATGTAGTTTCAGTCTGTGCTTCAGCAAAGCATTTCTGTGGGTAGTGTTGGTTGATCATGAACATGTACTTCTGGTACTTGAAGAGAAGAGTTTGTTAATGTAAAATACTGAATATACTGCATATCACTGCCTCTGATTACTGTCAGATGAATCAAGGTACTTGCAAATTTTTAAAGAACCATTATTTTAATATTACTTCAGTATTTAATGAAATATACATAAAAATAATTAATACTTAAAGAAATATCCCCTAGAAATTAAGGTGTTTTTTTATTCTTTCTTCAGTTTTGGAAGGATATTGTTGAGGATATTGAAGTTCGTGATCTAATTTCTGACAGAAGCAAATCTCAAGGTGAGACATCTTGATTATCTTAATACGTACCTGTTGGTAAATACAACAAAGGAAGGACTAAAATTTATTTGTTTACTTTGTAGATATTCCATCGGAAGAATGGATTTGGGAATCCTTATTTCATCCACCTCGCAAGTTGGGCATTAATGATATTGAAGGGCAGCGGGTACTCCAGATCGCAGTGATCTTACGAAATCTTTCTTTTGAAGAGGGAAATGTTAAACTTTTGGCAGCTAATCGTACTTGTCTTCGGTTCCTGCTACTCTCTGCTCATAGTCACTTTATTTCTCTGCGGCAATTGGGGCTGGACACGCTGGGAAATATTGCAGCAGAGGTAACGTGCTTCAAAACAGAACAATTCAAATACAGTTTGATAAAAGCATTACTTCAGTATTAATTAAATTATTTTTTTCCTTTATCATTGGATAAGGAGATAAATTATATGAATTTGTAAGTAGCAATTTGAAAACGAATCAAAACTAAAATACAACTTATGTGTCAGAGGGCTGTAGAGAGTTTTATGCCCTGTGTACTTTACTTTGTGTAAGCTAGTCATATGCCACTGAGTATACTGCCAGAATCATGTGAGGCATCTTTTTCTTTTCAGAGAGGTATGAATGTTATAAAATACACTATTTCAGTTTATCATGTTATTTTGCAGATTGTCGTGGTTTTTTCTATAGATTTTATAGGTATTTTATATATGTTCAGATAGTCCTTGTATTTTAAAATAGAGCGTATGAATTTAAATAAAATGGGTACTATCAGAGAGTGAGACTAGAAGTATTGGTCCACTGTTGAATATTGAAAAAAAGGTAGTGTTTTTATTTACCATGTACCCAGCTGCTTTTAAATAAGAAAGAACGTTACTTATGTCTGAGAGCTCCAATTGAGAAGCAGAACTAGATAGAAACAGGATAAATTACTATGGTAGCACTTGGGAAGGAATATTTGTTCTTACTCAGGTTTTGGTCTTTGTTGGATATTAAAATACATGTGTGTTTACTGTTGAATGCCTGGGAATGCAGTTATTTTCCTTATTCTGAGCACTGGAAAATGTAAATTAGACTACTACTTCAGAACAGAAAAGGAGGAGGGGGCTCAAAATGCTAGCAACAATCAAAAGCTGACAGAGTTCTGTTTTTATGGACACGAATTTGATTTATATGTATATATATTTAAACACAAATCTCATATTTTGATATGCAGTTTAAGGATTTGAGCCATTAGCATTATATGGATAGTGTTATTAATTTTTTTTCTTTCTCATTAGCTTCTTTTGGATCCTGTTGATTTCAAAACTACTCATCTAATGTTTCACACAGTTACGAAATGCCTCATGTCAAGGGATAGATTTTTAAAAATGAGAGGTAAGATCTCTAGCTCTTCTTGTTCATTTATTAGAACTGTAATTATTGCTGTTTAAACTATTCTGTATCTTTTCTTCAGGCATGGAAATCTTGGCAAATCTTTGTAAGGCTGAAGATAATGGTGTCCTAATTTGTGAATATGTGGATCAAGAATCCTATAAAGAGATCATATGTCATCTCACGCTGCCAGATGTGCTGCTTGTAATCTCTGCACTTGAGGTGCTATACATGCTCACAGAAATGGGAGAAGTGGCTTGCTCAAAGATTGCTAAAGTAGAGAAGAGCATAGGTAAGGGAGAAGCAAAATCTGTTGTTACTCTCTCTTACGAAGGAAGGAAGACTTAAGAATGTCATGTTCAGTAGTTAAAAATGTGGCTTGCATGTGTCTATGTGCAGCTTGGGGATGGAATCTATTAAATTTATTCTTTGTGTCCTCAAGAAGTTGATGGTGCTAAAACTAGGGAAGCTAAAAATTCTGAAGTTTTTTTTTTTAATGCCATAAAAGTGTGTTAAAAAAATAAATCTACAGAAGCATGTGGGGACTTACTTTCTTTCAACACATGGCAATTTTAAAGCAAATCAATATGTCCCAACAGCATTCATCTTGTTCTAATGTTATTGTTGGTTTTCTATTCAATACTTCAGATACATTAGTATGTCTGGTTTCTATGGACATCCAGATGTTTGGACCTGATGCACTTACTGCTGTAAAACTCATTGAACATCAGTGTATTAGCCAGCAAGGAATACTTGATGTTAGACCACAAGTAATGGATCATGGTTCTTCACAGGCCCATGCAACAGGTGTCCCAGGTTAGTATCACAGCAAGAGAACATATTCTTCTATGAACTTTCCCGTATGGCATGTATAATTTTTGTGTTCTCTAGATTTCTGATTAATTTACATAAGTAAATGTAGCATTATGCGTAACATATGGTATCTTTTTCAAATGCTTGTTCACAAAGCAAATATAAACCTATGTTAGCCAAAACTGTTGTGAAACAAGTTTTGAAAGAACCTTTATATTTTTCAGTTGCTGATCTGAAAATTTCTGAAAGTTATGTACACTCCTTTTTTTGACTTACTGAATGGAAAGAAAAAGTATCAATTCCAGATTGTTCCCACAATTTACAGAGAATTGGAGGTTCATATTATATTGTTTTACACTGTTATTGGACAGTAACATCCAGTATTTGATAGAATTGCAGAGATGAGATAGATAGATAAACACACCGAATCATGCCTCTGTTGAAGCTGCTAGCAGCTTCTTGTTACATGAACCAAACTGGTAACCGCTGTTAGGAAGTCAGTGAGAAAGAACCATTGCAGCAGACACTGGCTTGCGTGTCTAAGAGTGTGGTTTGTGGAACAGGTGCAGATACTCCAGCAAAAGTGACTAGAAAAGTGTAACTAAGGAGGTGAACAAGAGTGAGTAGGAGGAACTGATGTAACATTGCAACAAGATCCTTGCATTGTATTTGCATCCACTTAGGAATTGGAAAAATAATTGCTGTGTATTTGTACCTGTTTTGGTGGAGTATTGTCTCACTTTAAAGTCATGCTCAGTACTCTAAAAGTACTGAGATCATGGTCATGAATCTGGAAGCAGTTGTTCACAGGGTGCACACTTCATGATAGTCTTCAGTGACTGTGGCACTGGCGCATTCAGCTTCACTTTGGTAAATTGTGGTGCAGATCTGTAGTCTGCTTAGGGCGTCTTTGTGACTTGCCTTAGCTGGATATATCCTTGCTGACAGACACAGGAGAAACTGTACCGGTGGAAGTCGAAGTGCTTCATTCAGGAATAAAAAAACATTTCAGCAAGTTTGTTTTTTTTCTTCCCCACATTCTCTACAGCCTCTAGGACAGCACCACATGTTGCTCCACCACCAGGAATAGTAGAAATAGACAGCGAGAAATTTGCGTGTCAGTGGTAAGTGTATAGTTCTATTCAGATACTTTAATGAAGAAGAAAAAGAAAAATTCTATATTCAGATGTCAGAGAATTTGCTAGTTTGCTTCTCTTTACTGTTAGACTCATTTTTATGAAAAGTATAAAATAAAACTGTTCTCTCATTGCTTTGAAGTGTGAAAGACAAAACTCAACTAGAATATTCACTCTTCAACTCTTGATACTTAAAATTAGATTTTGTTTCTTAGAACAGAATTTAATTTGATTTTTAACTCTCATCTTGATTTTATTTATTTTTTAAATTTTCAAGCAGTGTTCCCTGTTTCGTGTTTTCATCTGATAACGTGTTGCTGTATTACTGCACTAATATAAGAGTAATTGTTGAATTATGAAGCTAGGCTTTGCAAAATTCTGAACCATGAGCAGATTAAGGAAGATTAAAGTATTTTCCATCCAAATTCTCTTGTTTTCAACTAAGACCATTGTCAGATATTTAGAGAGAAACTGTTCCTCCTTTGGTTCTCCTGTGGACTGAGGGTGATCTTTCTGAACTATTTGTCTTATGTAATTTTACTCACATCCTAAGTATTTGTATTAATCGGTTCCTGATGGGCCCTTTCACCTCAGCTGCTTCACAGCTCTTACATTCATCTTTTGTCTTACTGAGCAGGCAAGGGCCTTCAAGATGAAGTGGGCAGAATTTACAAAGCTTAGTAATTTAGGTTATGGTTTATATATTTAAGTTATGATTTAGTTATACTGCCAGCAGAGCTCTGGGGGAAATGTTGCAGATTCTTGTGATCAGCTGATGTTCTCATGCTTCTCTTTGCACACTGCAAGGTATTAATAATGTACACTGCTGAAATATTGAGAAATTTCACATTTGGGCATTTAAACAGCTCAAATTAGCAAGCTGTAAGTTGTCCTCAAGCCAAAGCTAGTTTCCTAGGCTGCCACTTTAATTAATTGAGTGAAATATTCTGCCAGTAGTAAAACAAATTGCCTTCTCCCACCAGGTGTCTGGTGAGATTACGAATTACCTGCTGGTGCCGCCTTCTCTAGAAGAATCTCTAGAAGAGATTCTAGAGAACACTAAACATCTAGCTTTAAGTAATAAAGTTGTAGGCAAGCTGAAATTTGTACATTGTATAATGTGTAAAATAGAAAGTTTGGCTGTTAAATATGGGTAGGTACCATGCCGCAACTGTGTGCTACCATCAAGTGACAGAAAATTCTGAAACAAACCATAGAGCATGGTATCAGGAAGATTTGGAATGTCTCCTTTGTTTCTGATCCTGTGTACTTCTGCACCTGTCAGTGTTGAATAATACTGTGTTGTACTTGATTTCCTCCTGGTTAGTCATATGTAGATGTGAGGTAGTGAAAAATAAAAATCGAAATATAGCCCTGAAAATTCTCTTTAAATACAGTCTCTGCTGCCAAAAAAAAAAAAAAAGGCAAATTGAGAGCCGAGTAGCTGCCTCTTTTAAAGGGTTTTCATCAGTGCTAATATGGAGTGTCTTAGATTTGTGTAAATTTTCGTGGTATGTTTTAGTCATTGCGTTCTGTTGAGAGAAATGGGAAAATGAGTAAATCATAGCAAGTAGAATTTAGTTACTATCTCTTGAAAGCAACAGAAGGGCAGATTAGTTAAGCTGACCTTCCTGGATGTATTATTAGCCAGCTTAGCTTCAGTAGGAGTTGTAAGGTAAGTGCATGTGACAGTGAAGTGCTAATCACAGATCCCATTTCACCATTGTAAGTCCTGAGTATCTCCAGTTTGCTGATACCAGTGATAGTGTGTCAGCCTAACATGACATACCCAACTGGGCAGTCACTTGTCTGATATGCTGTATTTAATTAATACCTAAACTTTCTGTTAATACAGTGTAACCTCGATTTTTGTAATAGTAGAATTGTAACTTAACTGCAAGAGAAATGGCACTACACTTAGTCTTTATGAGAAAACACAATTTCAAGATTTTCATCATATGCTCTTTTATCTAGTTATATTGGGAGTGCAGGACTCTACAAAGGAGAACGCACTGTAGTTTTCCAAAGTGTTAGCACCATATAATAGATGTTGACAACTAAATTTTTTTTTTTTATTCTATCTGAGCCTATATTCTGATACCAGTATTTCAGCACTGAGTGAAAGTTGTCACTTGCCTTTTTTTGCTGCTAGGGAGGAACTGTTCCTATGCCTTTGGGTTGGAATAATGGATCTGAGAGAAATAAAATTTAACTGACAGAAAATGTTTCTTTCTCTCACAGCTTCCTGGTTAGAGGTTAGATGGTGTATGGGTTTGTAGAGAACCTGTAGGAGATATAAATACTTTCTTTCCCTTACAAACATTGACATCTGATAAAAATTTCTGATGAAGAATTAGCTAGCTCTCAGTCCATCTTTTGCTAAAATAAAATCATTAAGGAATAAGAATAGAGCTGTGGAGAGGAGATGTCACCAAACAATGCATTCGTTTTTGGTTTTGTTTCTGAGTATGCATTAAAAAGGCATATGTAGAGACTATTTTGCATTAAAAATGTGTATAAGTATGTAAATAAGATGTTGCATGTAAAACTAACTGCGTGTACTACGGGTCCTATGTGTTGATTCATAAGCAGTGAGAAGGAGAAAGTGAGGAACAGACATTTGACAAAACAAGATATTAAAATGTTTTCTATGTCAGATCTCAAAAGTCTCTGTGACAGAGGCAGAAGTGTTTTGACAACCCTTTTAAAAGTACATTTGCTATATTTTGCTTCATGGTTTATTTTTTCATTCTCAGGTTGAATGCCCATTTTGAGGTGAACCTTGATTGCTCAGTCTCTCGAGCAGAAATGTATTCTGAATACCTCTCTACCTGTAGTAAATTAGCTCGAGGTGGAATCCTAACATCAACTGGATTTTATAAATGCCTGCGGTAAGACAAGAATTCGTGCATTAATAAAGAATCAATTGTATGTGCTCAGTACTAAGCTGTAGCTTTAGATTTCTTTGAGAAAAGGTCTGAGTTGTAAGGCATTCAGTTTTGGAACTTTATTGAAAGAAATGTTTGGAGTTTGTTAATTTTGTTTCATTCTGTTTCAGAACCTTTGATAAGGTTTCTTCTCTGCGTATAGTCTTTTTAATTCTTTCCAAAGTAGTTTTTTTAGATTTTGTAGTTTTCACTTGTATGAAATCTTGGCCATTTGGTGGACCTCCTGGTCCTCAATTATGAATACTTACATGCTATTGTAAAATTCTACTGGGTTGCAAAGATGCAGGCATACCTGCAGTTACTCTGCACACAAGACCAGTTATTATTTATTAACAGAGATTTATGTTATGTTTGGCAGAACTGTCTTTCCAAATCATACAGTGAAGAGAGTAGAAGATCCAAGTAACAATGGTCAAGCACATATACACGTGGTAGGAGTGAAAAGGAGAGCTATACCACTTCCCATTCAGATGTACTATCAGCAGCCACCAACGTCGTCTACCCCAGTTGTCCGGGTTGATTCAGTTCCCGATGTGTCTTCGTCTCCTTTGCCAGCAGGTTTTTAAATTAATATGTATAAAGTATTTAATTGAAACCGTACTAAAAGCAAAAATATTTTGAAAATAGTTTGAAAGTGTTGGAAGCTGGTGCCCCATGTCTTGATTGAGTTTATTCAGTAATGTTGGGAATAGTATTGCAGTATGTACTTGCATGCCGTTCTAGTGTTTGATGTGTGAGCCATGAACTTGCCAGTCAGCAGACAAGCCATTGTTGCTGCATCATTAACTCAGGTGCAGTGTAGCTGAGAAGACAAACTGCTTCATAGAGAGTTGCAATTTCAAACCTCGGGTTTTTAAAAATTTGTTTTGTTAATGTGTTTTGAAGTAATTTCCACTTTGAAACTTTTACTGTGTTTTATTTCAACAGGAATCCCACATGGGCTACCAAGTGTAGGAAATCACTATCAGAGGACCCCTATTAACCAGTCTTCAACTTTGACAGCAACACAGATGTCTTTTCCAATTCAAGGTGTTCATACTGTGGCACAGACTGTTTCTAGAATTCCACAAAATCCTTCTATTCATACACAACAAAATGCTCCAATGACTGTTATTCAGAATAAAGGTCCAATATCCTGTGAAGTAGTGAAGGCTGCAGTAATACAGAGCTCTGTTCCTCAGTCTGCAGTTCCTGTTACTATTGCTGTGGGAGGAGCTTCTAATCAAAATCACAGCACTACAGGCCAACAGCCGTCTGTTACTGTTGTGGGTTCTCAGACGTTGCTTCACCACCAACCTGTAATTCAACAACAATCTCCACTGCACGCAGTGGTACCAGGACAGATACCTTCAGGCACTCCTGTTACGGTAATTCAGCAAGCTGTACCTCAGGGTCATATATTTGGCAGAGTACAAAATCTACCAGCATGCAGTTCAGCAGTTTCACAGGGTCAGCAGCTAATCAGCACATCATCACAGCCTGGGCAAACATCATCTCAGCAGTCTTCTGCGGGTAACCAGCAACAAGATACAGTCATCATAGCACCACAGCAGTACGTCACAACCTCTGCATCTAACATTGTTTCTGCCACCACAGTTCAAAATTTCCAAGTAGCAGCTGGGCAGGTAGTTACAATCGCAGGTGTCCAAAACCCACCAACATCTAGAGTAGGGTTTCAGAATATTGCACCAAAACCTCTGCCATCTCAGCAAGGTTCATCTGCTGTACAGCAACCACAGCAGCAGCCTCCACCACCGTCCCAGCAAAGTGTAGTGATCGTAAGCCAGCCGGCTCAGCAAGGTCAGACATATGCACCAGCCATTCATCAAATTGTGCTTGCTAATCCAGCTTCTATTCCTGCCGGTCAGACTGTCCAGTTGGCTGGACAGCCAAGCATTACTCCATCGTCTTCTCCATCCCCAGGTCCAGTCGCAAATAATCAAGTCCCTACAGTTATGTCGTCTTCATCTACCACTCCTCAGTCACAAGGACCCCCTCCTACTGTTAGCCAGATGCTTTCTGTAAAGAGGCAGCAGCAGCAGCAGCATTCACCAGCATCATCGCAGCAGCAGGTACAGGTACAACAACCGATGCAAATGCAAGTTCAGTCCCAACAAGCTAATACAGGAGTTGGCCAGCCCAACTCTAGTGAGTCTAGCCTGATAAAACAACTGCTTCTTCCAAAAAGAGGCCCCTCGACTCCAGGAGGGAAACTTATACTCCCAGCTCCACAGATTCCTCCACCTAACAATGCAAGAGCTCCTAGCCCTCAGGTGGTTTATCAGATGGCCAATAACCAGGCACCAGGTTTTGGAGTTCAAGGACAGTCTACAGCTCAACAGCTGCTAGTTGGACAGCAAAATGTTCAGCTGGTCCCGGGTGCGATCCCACCCCAAGGGGCCATGCAAACAGTACCCATTTCTAATTTACAGATATTGCCAGGCCAGTTGATCTCAAACAGCCCAGCAACTATTTTCCAAGGGACTACTGGCAACCAGGTTACGATAACAGTTGTGCCAAATACGAGTTTTGCTACTGCAACTGTGAGTCAGGGAAACACAGCTCAAATCATTGCTCCAGCAGGAATTGCAGTGAGTGGAGCACAGACAGGAGTTGGGCTACAGGTGCAAACACTTCCAGCTACTCAAGCACCTTCAGCTGGACAATCACCGTGTACTGCTGCTCCCCCATTCAAAGGTGATAAAATAATTTGCCAAAAGGAGGAAGAAGCAAAGGAAGCAACAGGTTTACACATTCATGAACGTAAAATTGAAGTAATGGAGAATCCTTCCTGCCGAAGAGGAGCTGCAAACACCAGCAATGGGGATGCAAAAGAAAATGAAATGCAGGTGGGAAGTCTTTTAAATGGGAGAAAGTATAGTGACTCCAGTCTACCTCCTTCTAACTCAGGGAAAACACAGAATGAGGCCAATCAGTGCTCACAAGTCAGTAATGGGCCATCATTAGAAATGGGTGAGAACGGAGCTCCTGGAAAGCAGAACTTTGAACAAACGGACACACAGGAAATTAAAAGTGATTTGAAGAAGCCCCTAGTTAATGGAATCTGTGATTTTGATAAAGGAGATTGTACTCATTTGAGCAAAAACATTCCAAATCACAAAACTTCCAATCATGTAGGAAATGGTGAGATATCTTCAGTGGAACAACAAGGGAATTTGGATGCCACTCAGCAAGATACTGCCAAAGGTGATCAAGGGGAAAGAATTTCTAACGGGCCTGTATTAACTTTGAGTAGTTCACCTGTTGTAAGCGGTACACAGGAGGCTGCAAAACTGTTAACCCAGCAACTTAGTGGTACCAACACTGATTTACCTAATGGACCTCTAGCTTCAAGTTTGAATTCAGATGTGCCTCAGCAACGCCCAAGTGTAGTTGTCTCACCACAATCTACAGCCTCTGTTATACAGGGGCATCAAATCATAGCAGTTCCACACTCAGGACCTAGAGTGTCCCAGTCTACCCTGTCCTCCGAAGTTCGGTCTACTAATGGCACAGCAGAATGCAAAACTGCAAAGAGGCCAGCAGAGGATAATGACAGGGAAACTGTTCCAGGAATTCCAAATAAAGTAGGAGTTAGAATTGTTACAATCAGTGACCCCAACAATGCTGGTTGCAGTGCAACTATGGTTGCTGTGCCAGCTGGAGCGGATCCAAGCACTGTAGCGAAAGTAGCAATAGAAAGTGCTGTTCAACAAAAGCAGCAGCATCCAACCACGTATATACAAAGCATGGTCACACAGGTATGTTGTGGTGTTCTTTTTATGTTTATTCTGACTGTGATTCTAACTAATACTGTGAAATAACGTGGCTGAAAATGTGAACTTGGTCAATACCTCTTGCATAGTATTTAAAATATTCAGAAAATGATGCTTTCTGTTCTTCACAGACTAAAGTTCTAACAGTTTACATACGTCTTCATTATCAGTGACAATAGTGAAATTTAAAATTTGTAGCTTGATAATATGCAGTGATGAAAGAACTTCTGCTCACTCTTTTTTCCCTTAAGGATTAACTGTTCTGAAAACAACCATGATTTGTTGGATAGTCTTGTAAAAATGTCAGTGTTGTTCTGCACTTTATTCTTGGTCACTGTGGAGGGTGAATATGGCTTTTTGAAGTTAATCATCACACCTGCATCCAGCTTGCTGAAATGAGTTGAAGTTCTTGCATTTAAAGGTGATCTTTGAAGTCTTGCTTTGTGGGTTCACTACAGTCAGGAGTAAGTATTGTTTTGTAAATTGGTTGGAATATTTACATTCATTTATTATAAAATATTTGCAACATTTATTTTACCAATAAAATAAGCATTGTTTTGGGTTGGGTTTTTGTTTGTTTGTTTGTTTGTTTTTTGTGAAGCTGTGTAGAGGGTTGTTGTGGTTTTTTTCTCCCTTGGGAATCTCCTTGAGATTAAACTTCATTTAATTTTTTTGAAGTGGTTAGTCCCAACACTTTACTAGAAATGAGGTATAGCCATCATTTGTACGATTACTAATAAGTAAAAATAATAATGTTTGAAATTATTTGTCTCTATAATTATTTTAGTTTTGTAAACAGGCAGAAAATCCCTCTCCACAAAAACATTCCTAACCTGAACAGGAGCAAAAAGAATAGAATGGTAGGTCTGGCAGTTAAAGTTCTGACAGACTAGAGAGAGGAAGTGAAGTTCTGAATGTATATTAGTGCATTTTGACCTTAAAGTAACAGGTGTTTTATTTCTTATCATCTTTTTTGTTTATTTGGTTGGTGTTTTGTTTGTTTGCCTTCAACACAGTAGAAGTTATAGACCTTAGGGACTTAAACAGCTAGAACTCAAAATGTGACAAGTGATGGCTAGTGCTACTTCTCATGTGTCAAGTTGGGTTTCTCTTGAAAGCTTTCAACTTTCCTTTATCTGGTTGTCAAAAATCAGGGCTGAGTTAACAAGTTACCGTTCTGTTTTTCTTTCTCTACTTTTTTCTTTTGACTGCTGCAGCGTTACATTCTTAAACTGTCTTCGAATTCACTACTGGATTTTCAATTAGATTTTGTTAGAGCGAGATCTGTATTATTTTGATATGTTATTTATCTTTGTTCTTCCTAGAAACAATTTTGCCAAAACGAAAGTGTCTGTTGGCAGCATAAGAACACAAATGTGCTAGATTTTATGTAGTGTGGATATAGTAACTGTGCCTTGCTTTTTACACCTAGTGTCTTTAGCTGTTACACAGTTTGAATTTCTGTTACAGCTTTACTAAGGATTTGGCTGACGCACAAAATGGTATGGCTGTGTATCTGGAATGGAATAAATATTATCTATGTTTAGTTATTCCTTGGATACGTGGCTGACAGTAACAAAGGACTCTATATAACCTTTGTTGATCTCACCAAGGCTTTCGATACTTTGAGCAGAAAAGGTCTGTGGCAGATTTTGGAATGTTTAGGATGTCCCCCCAAGTTCCTAAAATGATCATCTCGCTTCATGAGGACCAGCACGATCAAGTCAGATATGGGGACGCACTTTCTGAGCCCTTTCCAATAGCTAATGGTGTGAAGCAAGGCTGCGTTCTCACACCAACTTTATTCACAGTCTTCTTCAGCATGATGCTCCAAAGGGCCACGGTAGACCTTGATGAAGACAACAGTATCTACATTCGATATCGTACCAGTGGGAGCCTTTTCAACCTAAGGCAACTGAAGGCCCACACTAAGACCTTAAATCATCTTGTCCGTGAGCTGCTTTACGCTGAGGATGCTGCCCTCGTCGCCCACACAGAAGTAACTCTGCAGTGTTTAACAACCTGCTTTGCAGAGGCTGCTGAGCTTTTTGGTCTGGAAGTCAGCTTGAAGAAGACAGAAATTTTATATCAGCCTGCACCATCCCCGTATCACCATTGGTGAAACAGAGCTTAAATCAGTTCAGCAGTTTAATTACCTGGGAAGCATCATCTCCTCAGACGGTAAGATTGATGCTGAAATTGACAACAGGTTAGCAAAGGCATACAGAGCTTTTGGTAAACTCCGTAAAAGAGTGTGGCAAACAAACACCTGAAGAAAAGTACTAAGATCAGTGTTTACAGAGCCATCGTGCTGTCTACTCTTTTATATGGGTCTGAATCATGGATCATTTACCGGCACCACTTGCGCCTCTTAGAATGCTTCCATCAGCGCTGCCTCCGTACAATCCTCAACATCCACTGGACTGACTATGTGTCCAACACATCTGTCCTTGAACAGGCAGCAGTCACGAGCATTGAGGCCATGCTGCTGAGAACACAGCTGTGTTGGGCAGGGCACGTCTCCAGGATGCAGGACCATCGCCTCCCTAAGATCGTGCTTTGTGGGGAACTTACCACTGGCTGCCGCAAGAGAGGAGGCCCGAAGAGGAGATACAAGGACTGCCTGAAACAATCCCTCAGCCTTGGCCATATTGATCACCATCATTGGTCTACTCTGGCCTCCAGTTGGGAGGCCTGGAGACACACCATCTATAACGCTGCTGCTGCTTTTGAGAACGCACACAGGATCACTCTCGAGGAGAAAAGACAACACAGAAAGAATCGCGTCTTGTCGATATCACCTGGAGAGTCTTTCTGCTGTACGTTCTGCAACCGGACTTGTCTATCTTGCATTGGCCTTTTTAGCCATCAGCGCGCTTGTAGCAAGCGTGGGTAGAGCCCCTCTCAAATCTTTGTTCACGAAGCCTAGCCATGATGATGATGATGATGATGTGGCTGACAAGAATTTGCAGTTGTCTCAAACAACTACTAAACTCTCAGACTTAATAATTTTGAGAAGAGTGAAATATTACATTTAACTGTTTCATTTGATTTTGATAACATGTATCATGATAATAGAGAGGGGAAATAGAAAAAAAAAGAAAATCTTTTTCTTTGCTGATAGTTTCTTTCTTACATTATCCCTAATATTGCTGTCATTAGTAGTTCCTACATTTTCCATTACCTGTACAAACGGAAGTGCTGCTGGCTGGGTTTGCCATTCAGACCAAATTTGCAGATGAGGAGAACTTGGTTTAATGTCTCCTTCCCTGAAAATTTGCTCATTCTACTGTCTGTAGGATGCCCTTCCTTTCTTCAGAATTACAGAAATGTGGGGAAAAGGAGTTAATTGGTTTTGATCTTGATGAAAAATGTATTCATTAGCTATTTGCTTTAACCATATGGCTGTGTATTTATGAACGATGTCTATCATGACAATGCAAAGTACTGACTTTTAATTGAACCCATTTTATAGAACTCTAGTTCAGATATAGTTAACATCATAGTTTGACATAAGACTTTTAAAGATCGTTTTCGCTTCTTTAAAATAAATGCATTGGACTATGAACAGTATCAAAGTTGTTCTGGCCAGCTCCCAAAGCTGCTGAACAGCTGCAATAGCCGTTGCTTTTTCCAGAAAAGCAGATGTTAAATCTTTCTAATATTGAGTCTTTGAGACATCCAGAAATACTAAAATGTAGCCAAATTCTCATGAACTTCATGTGAGTTTTAGTGATGACTTTTTTTAAGGTTAAACCCCATATAATCTTCTGTTTTCTCACTCCCATTTTCACTCTTCCTTGTCTGATAAGCGGCTTCTTTGTCCTGACTTTGGGAAAGGCAGCAGCTAAGGAACACCTTTTTTCTGACTTGAGCATCTGCATTATTTTATCCTCTCTGTAGTACCTAATATATATTGGCTGTCTTGCCGAAGAAATAGGAGTGTGTGTTTCTTTCTGCAAACACTGTAACATTTATTAGAAATACAACTCAGTGGAGAAAAATGGTGAGGGATAGAGAATAAAGGGATATTGGCTATGGCAAAGTTACGTAGCTGCTATGTTAATTTTTTGTTTTAAGCTACAGCTTGTATTTCAGAGAAGTGTGAAAGGGATGGAAGAAAAGAAATTGTATTAAAAGTAAAACCAAATGGGAAGATTGGAAAAAGAGGTGTTGAGGACAGAAGAGAGAGTATTGTTTATGCAACTACAGCAAGATTAGTTGTCATGAACTGCAGAGAGGAGAAAGGGAAAATGCTTGAAGATAAGGAAGGATAAACAAATAGGGGAAGAGGGAATCAGCAACATGAAATTTAAGAAAAGGAAGAAAAAAGTGAAATAATGCTTAAGGGAATGTAGAAGTTAAGAGAAATTTGTTTTCGTTATATGAATGGTAGTTTGAAATGGGCTGGTACTTAAGCTTGGGGAATGATGTTAATTTAAATGACCTACTGAAATAGTAAAAATTACATTCTTCCTGTTTATGGGACAGCCCATGTAAGTGCCATCAAAATCCAGTTAGACACAGGTATCTTCTGTGTATAATCTGAGATTATTCCATGTTAATTGTATACCTCAGCAAAGCTTATTGAAAAATAACTACATGTGTTCTGACTTGAAAAATTTTTCTTTTTATATTTTGCATTTTTATAAAAGAAATGGGCTATGACTATATTTGCTATGTCAGAAGAGGTATACATGATACATAGAGTGTTGCAATTTTGTAAGCTTATGAAATTTACTCTGAGAGGAGACAGAACTGGCACTTTACTTTCTTGGCTTTTGTTTATTTTGGTGTTCCCCGTTCCTGATTTATTACTTTCCTGAGGCATTGTGCTAGACTGGTGGTTGAAATATAAATGAGCAGTTACCTATCTGTATGCTTTTCTTTTCCACTTTTTCTTATTCCTCTTGAAACGCCTCCAAAACATCTGTTGAACATAACCATGTTCATTTGTCCCAGTTGGTGTGTATTTTGAAGAAATACTCTGATATCATGCAAGTTCTTAGAACTGAACATATCTGATTTAAATTGCCTTATCTGGCTTTTAAAGTTATGACTTTCCTGTTCATCACTGTCATCCCCTCATAAACAATACACGCCCGTTTCTCTTAAGGCTTCCCATTTGAAAAACATGCTTGTGTTGAAATTTAGGTGGCTAAATCTGTGTGGCCTTGACTGTTTGCTCCTGCTCTCTGTTGATTGGGAAGCTGAGAATTACTATGCACCAGAAAGCAGGTGTGTAGCTCCAGGAGGTGTAATTCATTCCTAGCCACAGAGCAAATGAGTTTCTCAGCTGGAAGTACTGAAATACAGGATCTTTGTGCTTTTATTGCCCTTCACTTGTGAAACACACTGTTGCAAGGAGACATAAACTTGAGTAATCTAACAAGAAAAGAACATTTATTTTGTTGCCTGCCCATCTATTTGACCCCTTTATCAGACTCAAATTCTACTCTGTTTTCAGCTTATGTGTTACCTCTTTATAGATGTGTTCATTGTCATGAACAAGCTAAAAAAATTTTTTTGTAGTACCAACCTGTCAATTCTGTGATATACTTTAAAAATATTTTTGCTAATAATTAACTGTTTGGGTTCTATGTATTTACTATGGGTGTGCACATACTAATGATGGGAGAAAAAAATGCAGCCTAATGCTTTTAAACTGCCCACAGCTCTACATGTCCACAGAATCCCCAACACACTGGGATACACTGTGTTCTCTTGCTGATGGCACAGCAGGCCTTTTAAGTAAAATGAACAGGTATCATGATAAAATAGAGTTACCTGCTCATGCACAAAGGGAATGGCACCATTGGTTCTGTGAAATGTAGGTGGAGGCCATTCCTGGCCCTGTACCATAGGGTTTGTTATTCTTACCACACAGGGAGCTCATGTACCCTAACGGAGGAGCTCTTGTGCATAAAATAGCAGGAAGCTCTTAGCTGTACCCTTAGTTTTCATGACTAGGCTTAACCTCCACCCCACCTCCAATATCTCCATCTAAAGTCAACCTAGTCTAGATATAAAATCTCCACCTGCTTATTAAAAGTAGGCTGTAGTATCTGTTCTGTAAGTAGGCTGTACAGGCATTAAAGGTTTGTATTTGTGGACTTTAGAGTTCAGTGCAAATCATACTGAAATTTTGTGATGCTACTATTGTAGAACTACAGTCCCAAGATCCTGTGAGAAAAGGGCTAAGTGGTGGCAGTTGCATATCATATCACGGAGAGGTCTAATTTGATTATAAAAAGATGTCATGAAGTGCTTTCAAGTGTTCTAAAGTACTGTGTGCTTGTTTTCTTGGGGAACGTGAGTTCATTAAATGTTTTTGCTAGAGGAGAAAACTTGTGAAATCTTTATGCCACAGGGAAAGACTTTTTAATGTCACATCTCCCAGAAAGACTTAATTAGGAAAACTTATATGTCTGTCATGGTTCTGTATGTTAAATAAGGGAGTTTACATAATCATTGCATATCAGTACTGTAAACTAAGTAGCACATAATAAGTGTTTCTAGGTATATTTCTGGGATATTTCTGAAAAAGAAAGGCTATAACTAATTTTAGTGATGTCCTGTGTATCATGCATTACTAAATGGATGCAAGAAAATAGAGGAGGGAAAAGGAAACTAAAAACTAGCTGTATTTCTGATCTCTTGAGTAAAGAGAGGAAAGCTCTGAGATGTTCGAATGTAGAACTTATGTTTGTAAAGTAGAACCTAGGAAAACAAATGTAACTTTGCTCTATGTGTTGATTTGAAAATGTAATCAGCACACCTGGTAGGCAGGTTTCTCTTCGAAAAAATATGGAAGTTGTAGCAGCCTAATGGTATGAGTTTGAGCGAAACTATAGTAGAGCGATAATAAGAGAATTTAAATGACAGCAATTATTTTACATATTTCTTTTCAAATTGTCAGCTTTTTTTTCTCACTGGAAAAAAAATGGAGGGGAAGCTGAATTTTCACTTTTTGTTCTGAAAATTTGTTTCCTTTTCTGTGGTCTTTCATTTTCAGCATGTAGCATTTTGTGGTGTGTATCTCAGATCTTCTTGTTTAAAATAAACAATTTTTTAATGAGATGGTACTAAAACCTTTGAATACCACTAGGAGACCTTGCCAGGGAAACCCTTGAGAAAATTCATAATTCTGGATTAATTGCAGGGTTTGCTCTGAATGGAGTAAATAATACACGAACCACACACTGAATTATGAGAATTAAATGAAATACTGAATTCATTCAGTAAGCTCATTTTCTCTTCTGCACATTAAAGGAGACAGAAGTTCTACAGGGATAAAAAGTCGAATAAAGACCATCATAATTTGTTGATACTGGGATGCCAAGCAAAGGCTGCAAAACAAGCTGTACTGCTAACATTCGGTTACGTTACTTGCAGCTTCACTTTAAAAGTGCCCGTTTAAAGGACATTGGTCTTGAAAGGCTCCACTTGTGTGTACCTTTTGTTAAAAGGTACATTGTGAAGGATTCATTACCCGTTTTGTAAAATAGTTTAGTGGTCTTCAGGTGAAAATCACTGATGAGTTCAAAATAATTTGTAGTTATGACTAAAGGACTAAAATCTTTTCTTAAAACTTTTCATATATGTGGATGGATTACAGGCATCATAAGTAGTTATGCTGCGTTCAGAAGTTTTGCAGTTTTCCCTTATTTGTGTCATGTTTTGTGCTTGGATATGGGAAGTGTTTTGCTTTTGATCAGGCTTTTCTGCTGTCTCTTTGGTCATGTTACTAGCATTGTATCATCTGTGACAGTTATTAACTTAATACCTTGTATGACTGTTGTTCACAAAGCCAATACAGAGCAGCAGGAAGAAAATGCAAAATCAACATGCAAATGAAATTATAGAAGTTGCAGTTAACTGTTTGTTTCTTATAGTGGAAGTCTGAAGTTATTAGTAACAAAGCTGTGAAGGTCTATAACAGAGTATTTTGTGCACCATTTGAAAGTGCTTGCTTTATAATATTCTTAAACATAGAGTTGAAAGTAATTGTTGTTTGGTCTCTCTAGAGTGTTACATTCCTTCAAACAGTAGGGAAGAAAAGCATGTTAAGTCTTCATTCCTAGATAATATTCAAAAGCTTAACTTTTTTTTTTTTGTCATCATCCTTATAAACACCTTGCTGGCTAGAGCCTTCCAGTAAAAAAAGAAAGAAGAGAAACTATTATTGCATAAACACTGTTCTGAGACAGGAAGTTCAGTGTTCTATATCTGTTTCTCAGAAAAAAAATTGCTTTGGTTTTGTATTTTTAGGTAATTTTAAAGATAATTTTAGTTCAGTGTTAAAATAATGTCTTGTTACTTAGCAAGGGCAACATCTTTTTCCTTTCTGAAGTGTTTCTCTTTCACTGTATACAAGTTGTACAGTATATTTAGGCATTCTGGGCACATGGTGCTCTGTATGAAGGTGCGTGTGCTGTCTGGTTTTACAAGAACCTGAAGAATTATATCATTTGCCAAGATTTATAGAGAAAATGGTATGTCGTAGATGGAGCCTATTGGTCATTGATAGTGTTTCTTAAGTATTGTTCGTTTACCTTTTTGTATGCGCTCTGTAACGGAGGCTGATGCATATTAGTGTGGCAGTTCAAGAATTCCACAGATGCAGTACATAAAACATTTCATCAAACAACATATAGCAGTTTTATACGTTTCAGGGCTCACTGGTGCGTTTACTTTTACATAGGAAAGCAAAACTACTCCCTATGCTGATGATATTGCAGCACCTAGAGTTTGCAGGGTTTTTTTTCTTTTCCTAAATTATAAACAAAGTCTTTGCAAAATAATGTTAACCCTTGCTCCGCTAGTGCCCTTGAGAAATTTGTTAGTCATAATTCTGTGTTTGGATGTGAACATAAAGTTTATTAATTTGAATTTTAAATACTTTGAGATAATTATGACAATGTAAAAGTTGTATGTCTCTCATGTTATTTTATCTATTAATACTTATTCAGAGTTCAGAGTGTCAAAAACTGAAAACCTGTGGTAGATTATAAAAAAA
This sequence comes from Empidonax traillii, assembly GCF_003031625.1. Lineage (NCBI taxonomy): Eukaryota > Metazoa > Chordata > Aves > Passeriformes > Tyrannidae > Empidonax > Empidonax traillii. The sequence goes on along the minus strand of NW_020955567.1, from coordinate 565,648 downwards.
ATTGTGTAAAACAAAAGGTCTTTCGGCAAACAGTAAACTGCATGTTAAGTATTCAAATAAACCCTGTTTAAAACTATGTTTTAACTTTTTCTACAGAGCACACCTGCAACGTCAATACCAACAGTACAAGTACCGGGCCAGCAGATCAATTTGCAGCCACCGTCATACACTGCAGCAAGTCAGCATGCAGAGCAGATGAAAAAACCTGGACAGAACTTCATGTGTCTGTGGCAATCTTGTAAAAAGTAACTGGCTCCTTTATTTACTTTTTACTAATATGTAACAGATGCTTGTATATAGAAGGTGATCCTACAAGTTCTATCAGTTCTGTTTCCTTAAGTTACCTTATACTTTGTCAGTGGGGAAAAGAAAAAGTGAAAATGCGGAGGAAACTGAATGAGGTGGGGGCAAAACACTCAATTGCTCTCAATTATACTTGAGAGCATAAAATTAGTATTATGTGGCTTTCTTGTAGTATGTTGATTCTTCATTAACAAATAAAACAGTTGTTCTCCGTGTTGCAAATACAAAAATAGTTCCTGTATTCCAGTTACAAATCATGTCTTGACATTTTCTTGTGTTTCCAGTTTTGCAGTTGCACTTCTGTGTCCTGGTCAAAGTCTTACTTAGCTTATGACTAATTTTAGTAATTATACTATTTGTGTGCCACAGGACACCATTGTCATGAAAGGAAATAAAAAGAAACTCAGCCTTAAAACTAGGCAGCAATGATTAGACTTTTCTTGATTTGCTGCTGTTGTCCTTAGAGAGGAATGAGCTAGAAGACATTTAGGTATAGGCTTATAAAAACATGATATGACTTGTGTAGCAATATAGATCTTGACACCGGTTTTTAAAACAACTTAGCTTTCTGAAAATACTTAATTTCCAGTGAGGGCAGAGATTGGTGAAACAAAGGCAGTTGTCAAATAGCCACTCTGAAAACAGTGAGAAAAATTGTGTAATACATAGGAAGGGCATGAACAAGGGTGAGACACTTCACCATTGTAGGGCAAGTCAAAGGGATCATAAAGACAAACTGATTTGACAGAAAGCTGGTGGGAAATTCAAAAAGTTGGGATGAAAAGATGGAGAAGTTTGAATATACGGAACTGATAGTGAAAATGAGGCATTTGAACAGAATTATAGGAATACTGAAGGACTGTTATTATGTAGACCCCTGAAGGTGCAATTTTTGGTTCTTTTCATTCCTTACAAACATAATTCTAAGGTCATTAAGTCAGTGTAAGACACACAGATTTTAGATAAGACTGACTGGTACTGTAGAGGTCTGTCGCTTTTTAGGTCACTGTTTTCACCTTAAAAGTGATTTTTCTTTCTTTGATAGATGATACTTCTCTATGTAAGAAATACATGTAAGGCTTTACTTACTTTGTAGTTTCCTCCTTTACTACTAATAAATAGAACCGTAGAACCATACTCTACTGGCTGCATAATAGATGCATTAACACCTATGTAGGAATGAGAGTGGGTTGTATTGAGCTGGAAATGAAAAGCTGGGGTGGTTTCAAGCAGAAACCTTGCCAATTTATACCATCTTGAAGAGTTTCCTGAACTGCAGTTTTAAAGCATAAGTCACCAATTTTCATCCATGTCTAAAGTTATATAGGATAAGTTGTGTTGAGGTGACATCTGACCATGAAATAAGCTGATGTCACATGTGAACTAGAATGGGAATATGTGCAGACAGGTTTTTGAGGCAGGAGAAGGAGCAATACACTTCTGATTACCTTACATTGTTAGTCTTTTTGTAGTCTGTCTTAAAATATTACTGCAGAAGGTTTTCCTGAGGCTGAGGTTAAGGACTACAAGGCTGATATTTTACGAGTTGATCTCTGCATTTTATTTCAAGCATATTTCTGTTGCTTTAGTTTCTCTGGTTTATACTTCTTGTACTGCTTTTTTTCATGGTTAAGTTTGATTCTTTTCAAAAGCCCTCAGCATTGATAGATTTAGTTCATGTGACACACAGCTCTTGTTTTTATGCTGTCACTTTTAGAATACTTACTTCAGTCCCAGCCTAGGTGTTCTATGTGGTGAAGTGAGAACCAAAGTGTTAAGTTAGCATTTTCCTCAAACGTCTAGTGTTTGTTCATATTCCTTGAACAGCCTGATTAAGAACGGGAGTATCAAATCTCCTGTAGTATTCCTGATTTTAACAGACATAAAGAAGAACCTGGAATTGCCACCTGTTCTTTTAACTGTTTTATTTATAGCTTTCAATCTTGGGGTTTTTATTGAGTTGTTTAAGCAGGAAACAAAAAGATTCTTCTCAGTGGGTTATTAGTCTGTGTGGACTTCAGATTCACTTCTTGGTTTCATTCATGATTGCTTAGCAATTTTCTTTTTCCTAAGATTAGGCAAACAATTTATCACAGTAGAATGATAGAACAGTGGGGGTCTTTTCATGATGTTTGTAGTTAACTGGAAAGATAGGACAGCAGACACTTTGAAACAGTAATTTTCACCTGTTTCTCTATACATGTTCTTGAATTCTTACAGAATATTAGCATTATGTTTCCCTTTGAAGATACATTGCAGAAGGCAGTGAAGGCCTTAAAAAACATTTTATCAAGAATCAGAATAAATGCAAATAAATAAAATAGTATGTTCTTTCCTACCCACTAATTTGGCTGCTGCAGTGAGCAGCATTCCAGTGGCGTGAGGGGGCGTTATATTTGGTTTGGTTTTTTTTAGAACTGAATTAGGAAACAGTAGACCAAGATGTAAAATGCCACAGATTTAGCAGTGTCTGAAGACCACAAGAAGTGAGGCTGAATTATGCAAGTAGTTGTAATGATTGGCTGCTGGCAGATGTATTCAGATTTAGTATCTGAGGTGGAAGTAGAACTCTAAAAGGTGTCAATCAGCACACTATTTTGTATTGAGACTGTAACAGAAAGTTGGTGTTTTCCTTTGAACCTGAGCTGTCTGCAAGTACTGCTAATTGTATGCAGCTTAATTTAAAAGCTGCTGTTGAATTGTCTGCTCTTGAATTGCTTGGTATTTAAAAAGTAAATTGAAAATGCTATCAAATCTGCACTGCCTGTCATGTCAGCTATTAGTTTAATGTTCTGTTCAGGGGTTGAACAGAATGTTGGAGAAATTAAGTGTGAAACAAGTCTAGACTGAACTGACCATATTGTCAGTACTTATACCTTTTATAGTTAGGTGGTTCTTTAAGGAAAAATAGTTTTTCTCTGCAAAATGGTAGTAAATTTGAATCTTTAGATCAGTGATTGACATGCACAATACAATTCACATTAAACAGTGAATGAGCCAACATAGCTGAAATGATTTTATTTTTCTAAAGCCTTGCCATGTTGAATAAAATGTTTTACACTATATTTTGGATTTCACTTCTGCCATGAAATTTGTTTCATCTGTGCCAGGAATTATTCATAAATAAGTTTTGCCAGGCTTAAGTTTATATACTGGCTTCCCCTTTATTGTGGAAAGGCATTTTTCTGTCCTCTGAAACATCAACTTTTGAGCCAATGCAGATGTAAAACGTTTTATTTTCATTTCCCACAATGGGATACCTGGACCAAGAGCAAGAAGCAGGTATTTCTGCTTCCCAGCTTCCCTTCAGTAAAGGCTGACTATCATGTAAAAGATGAATGCTTCTTAAGAGAGTAATATTTATTGCCTGTACAAAAGATAATTTGTTGTATTACAAATGGTTATTGCGGTAGGATTCAGTTTATAGCTAAGACTTGTCTCTGGGTGAAATTAGCTCTCTGATATCTTTAAATTGTTCAGGTAACGGTACACTTAGGCCTAGATATCGACTGCAAGTATGTTGCATAATGGTCACTGCTGAGTAGGATGTGGAAGGAGGTGGCTGGATCAAAGCACTTACTGATCTGCTGTTTGTATGCTGGGAGCTCTGACTCGGACATGTCCGTAAATGACTGCTGTGGGTTGTAGATGTTGCTTCATCCTTGACTGCTTGCTGTGGGTCTCTGATGGGAATTCATATCCTCTTGGAGAGGAAATGTGAGTTCAGTCAAATAATCATCCCAGTGATTTCAGTCAAGCATCTTAACGTGAATACTTTTCTTGTTAACTGAAATTAAAATACTGGCATGTGAAACCAGAGGGGCTGAGGTGGATACATACATGTGTTTCCCCTTTGGTAAGACTGTGGCACCAGTGTCATCTGTCCAGCAGGTGTGCGAGAACAGCTGGTGGTAATGACTTCCCAAAGGGCAGCAGCTACACCTCTTCTGTCCAAGCCTTAAGGTGGTGTTGATGAGCTGGGTTAGTTGTTTTGAAATGAATTGTGCACAGCTGAATCTTTTGGCCCTTTTTTCTCTGTTGAAGTAAAGGACATAATTTGTAACACTTGAGATACATTTTAGAGTATATCTAGGGTAAAAAAAAAATCTACACTTGGAATCATTCATTATTTTTATGTCCTACTTCTTGAAATTCAGTGATTCTCCTTTACCATCTGATGTATGTTACAATAACACTTCTATTGTCTACATGAGATGGGAGGTAGCCTAAGTTGCAGCGATCATGCTTTGGTGGAGTTTGCAGTCTTGAGGAGTATAGGTCAGGTAAGGAGTAAGGTCAGGCTCTTGAACTTTAAGAAGGCTGACTTCCAGCTCTACAGGGAGATGATCAGTGGGATCCCCTGAGAGACTGCCCTTGGGGACAAGGGAGCGGAACAGAGCTGGCAGATCTTTAAATAAGTCTTCCATAGAGAGCAAAAACCAGAGATTCCCAGGAGCAAGAAATCGGGCAAGGAAGGCAGGAGGCTCGTGTGGCTGAGTAGGGAACTGGTGGTCAAACTAAAGGGCAAGAAGCAAATAGGCATAGGCAGTGGAAACTAGGATAGGTAACCTGGAAAGAGTATAGAGAAGAAGTACAGTTGTGTAGGGAGTGTTAAGGAAAAAGGCAACACTGGAACTGAACCTGGCAAGGGATGCAAAGAAGAACAGGAAGGGCTTCTACAAGTATGTTAACCACAAAAGGAAGGTCAGAGAAGGTGTACACCTGCTGGTGAACAGGTAACAGTGGACACAGAGAAGGCTGAGCTACTTAACAACTCTTTGCCTCTTAACAACAACTGCCTTTGAATGGCAGCCTCTCTTCTTACACCTCTCGAGTGGACAACAGGATAACAACTAGGAAAGCAAAGTCCCTGCCACTGTAAGTGAAGAGATCAGGTTTATGGCCACCTGAGAAACCCAAATGTGCACACTTCTGTTGGACCTGAGGAAATGCATCCTAGAATCCTGAAGGAATTGGCTGATGTAGTTACCAAGCCACTCTCCATGATATTTGAAAAGTCATGGCAGTCAGGGGAAGTCCTGGGTGACTGGAAAAAGAGAAACATAATGTACCCATCTTAAAGAAGGGAAGAAAGGACAACCCTGGAAACTACTGACCTGAGCCTCACCTGTGTGCCTGGGAAGGCATGGAACAGGTCCTCCTAGTGGTATGTTAAGGCACATGGAGAACAGGGAGGTGATTCAAGACCACCAACAGAGCTTCACCAAGGGAGAATCCTGTCTAACCAACCCAGTGGCTTTCTGTGATGTAGTTAACTGCATCAGTGAATAAGGGAAGGGCTCCGGATGTCATTTGTCTAGGCTTCTGCTAAGACTTTGATGTGGTCCCCCACAACAACCTTCTCTCTAAATTCAGAGACATGGATTTGATGAGTGGACTCTTAGGTGTATTAGGAATTGATTAAATGGTCACGTCCAGAGGGCAGTGGTCAAGTGGCTCAGAGTCCTAAACGGGCATCAGTGCCGAATGGTGTCCTCAAGGGTCCATATTGGGACCAGGGATATTTAATATCTTCATTAACGACGTAGAGGGATGAAGTGCACCCTCAGCAGATTTGCAGATGGCACCAAGCTGAGTGGTGCTGTTGACACATATGAAGGATTGGATGCCATCCAGAGGGACCTGAACAAGCTGGAGAAGTGGGCCGTTGGGAATCTCACAAGGTTTAACAACACCAAGTGCAAGGTGCTGTACCTGGGTCAGGCCAGCGCCGTATCAGTACAGGCTGGGGGATGAACAGATCGAGAGCAGCCCTGTTGAGAAGGACTTGGGGGTGCTGGTGGATGAGAGGATGGAAATGAGCCGGCAATGGGCACTTGCAGCCCAGAAAGCCAATCACGTCTTGGACTGCATCAAAAGCAGTGTGGCCAGCAGGTCAAGGGAGGTGATTCTGCCCTTCTACTCCACCCTGGTGAGACCCCACCTGGAGTGCTGTATCCAGCTCTGGTGACCCCAGCACAGGAAGGACATTGAACCTGTTGGAGTGAGTCCAGAGGAGGGACACCAAGATGATGAGAGGGATGGAGCACCTTTCCTATGAGGAATGGTTCTGAGAATTGGGATTGTTCAACCTGGAGCAGAGGAGGCTTCAGGGTGGCCTAATTGTGGCCTTCCAGTACCTGAAGAGAACTTACAGGAAAGATGAAGCATGTAGGGAGAAGACAAGGGGAAATGTGTTTAAACTGAAAGAGAGTATATTTAGGTTGGATATTAGGAAAAAATTCTTCACTGTGAGGGTGGTAAGGCACTGGAACAGGTTGCCCAGGGAAGTTGTGGTTGCCCCAGCCCTGGTGGTGTTCAAGGCCATGTTGGATGGGGCTCTGAGCAACCTGATCTGATTGAAGGTGTCTTTCCCCAGGCAGAGGGATTGGAACTCAATGATTTTCAAAATCCCCTTCCAACCCAAACCATTCTGTGATGCTATGACAGTTTGAAAATAGAGATCCAAGAATTGTTAATTCACCAGTATTTTGAGGTGGCATTCACAGTGAGTTGTAACTTTTCTTAGAAATGAAAGAAAGCCCTTACCAGGCTGAACTCACTGTTAAGGTATGTCACACCTCTGCTTTCACCAAATAGAAATATGCAGAAAACACATAATACGCTGTTGAGAGTATTAGAGTGCCAGGCATAGGACAACTTCATATTTTGTATTCATGCAGAAGCACCTAATTTGCTTTGTGTCCTTTGCTTTGGGGGCTGTTAGCCGGCAAGGTGCTTAGTTTGAGGGTTTGGAAAGTCATTTTTATTTGGTGAAAAACTGGAACAGGTAGCCCAGAGAAGCAGTGCATGCCTATTCCTGGCAACGTTCAAGGCCGAATTGGATGGGGCTCTGAGCAGCCTGGTTTGGTGCAAGTTGTCCCTGCCCATGGCAAAAAGGTTGGACTAGATGACCTTTGGAGGTCCCTTCTAACCAAAACCATTCTATGATTCTATGACTCAAAAATTGAGACTCAAGGGAAGATGTTAAAAAGTGTCAAATAACTGACATTTTTCAACTTCTGTGCACATCAAGAAATGATTTCTAGCAATTTTCCAATTATTTAGAATTCAGGTGCTAAAGAGCATTAATTTTGATTGATCTCTTACTCTGTCAGTTTTGCCAAGTCTGTGGTATTGAGAACAAATAAGATGTATGGTATACATCTCTTTTTCCCAATTCAGGTTTAAATAAGGTCTGAGTATGACTGCCAGTAAAGAAGGAAAATGGGAAAATGAATACATGAAGCTCATCTTTTATAGCTGTTCATAGTTTATTGCTGTGATTTACTTGATAGGAGAGAATGGGTCTTCTGGAATCAACATGCATTATTCCTTTGAAGTATAACCAGAAAAACAGAACTATGATATTTCGATCGAATTTGGTGAAATCACACTGACATTTATTGGTAGCTCACTGGTAATAAATGTACATGCTTTTCTCTGTAAAATTTTACAACTTTTCATGTATCAAAGCATGTCTCAATTCAGAAAAAAAATAAGTTCATGGGATTAATGTTTGTGATATTTGTGCTTACCATTAACTGGGAAAGAAAAAAATTAAATTCCTCTCCCCTTCTTTTTGTAGGTGGTTTCAGACACCATCACAGGTTTTCTATCATGCAGCAACTGAACATGGAGGAAAAGACGTCTACCCAGGGCAGTGCTTATGGGAGGGATGTGAACCTTTCCAGCGGCAGAGGTTTTCCTTCATTACCCATTTACAGGTACAGATTTTCTTTCACATATTACTTCAGAAAACATTAGGAATTTCATGGTAAATTTCCACAAACTTTTCTTACTGTCTTTCTCTTTTCCCCAAACAGGATAAGCACTGTTCCAGAGATGCTTTGCTTGCAGGATTAAAGCAAGATGAACAAGGGCAAGCAGGAAATCAGAAACCTTCCAATAAGTAAGAGACTTGATCCTCATGAGCGATAGGGAAAATAAGAGAAATAGAAATTATTGGAAGAATTTATGTAACTTGGCTTGTCGGGTGAAATTCTGCATATGTAAGAGTCTGTAACAGTAATCAAATTTGAGGTCTGTTACAGTAAGACAAAATAGACAAAAGAAGGGAATAGATTCTGATGTGGGAGATGCGTTTGCAGTTATCCTAAAAAGAACAGGTAATCCTTTAAGGTTTATGGATCAATACTATATGATAAACATCGTTTTCAGCATGTTCTCCTTTTTTTCCCCAACTGGACAGCATTTTATAACGTTTCTCGTACCAGGAAAGTGCTTATAATCTAAATGGATTTACTGGTTGTGTAAAGTTCATCTCTGTCATACAGCTGAGATGGATTGTCTGGTAACTTGATATATTCCTTCCAGTTTTGTGGTCTAAATTTGGGCTGATTTGATCTCAGGACTCTTGTAATAAACTTTCCTTTAAAAAAGAAGCAAGATAAAGGAAAGACTCCTCTGAGTCTTCAGATTCTTTATTGCTACCTGGAATCAGCTTTGGCTCTTCTCTTTCCCAGAATGATTTCAACCATCAGGAATTAATATTGGAGAGCACAGGCCCTGTTAGTTTGAGATTTTGGGGATGCCAGTCTTAATATTGGAGTTATTCAGAGTTCAGTTACTTGAATAAATGTATTAAGACTAGGTCTTTGTTAGTAACTGACTGGAATTGGTTTGTTGCAAGCTGAAGATGTAATTACGTGGTCCCAGTCAGATTTGGCAGTCTGTTCTGTGGCTAGTAAAATTGCTACTAAGCTGCTGGAGGCAGCAGAGGGAGTTGAGTTATGAAAATTGAGAAATTTAGTTTGAGAGTTATTTTATTTTTTGATATAAAAATAAATCTTAACACAGACTTATGATTCCTTGTTTCCTTAAACTGAACAACACAGACTTCAGGAAAACCACAAAATGAAGAATTATGCTAATGTAGTCTTAAATACTTGGGAAGTGGGAAGTGTAGGGCTGACACCTCTACTAACATGATGTGATCTCAGCTCTGCCTTTTCAAACTGTTCTATCACATAGATAACACATCCAGTAGCTATGTGTCCTTACAGGCTTCTTTAAAACTGGCACAATTACTCAAAGGAGAAAAACTGTTCATACACCCCTTCTTCTGAGGCAGAATTCCCTAATTAGGTCATATTCAGAAAACAGGAATTTATATGCATAACCAGTTCTTGCTGAAATACTGAGATGCAATATCACAAGAATCTAAGGATGTGATTTCAGGCTACAAATTGAAATAAGGACTTCTTCGCTCAAAGTAGGATGTTTTAGGTCTTTAAAAGATATGCAGATATGTTGCTTAGGGACATGGTTTAGCGGTGCACTTGGTAGTGGTTAATGGTTAGACTCGCTAACTTAGAAATGTTTTCCAACTTAAGTGATTCTATGTTTCGACTCTCTGACATCCTTTGTTTCTCACAGCTGTGCATTGCTTACACTGAGAGAACTAACTTTAGTTTTTGTTAGATTGCCTGGTAAATCAATTTGTTTAAAAGAACCCACTCATAAATCAAAAGAGTGGGCTTGCCAGATGAGTGGAATACATTTACCTTAGTGTCAGTGGAGCACCAGTATAGAAGGTGGGCTGGAACAAAAGGAAGGGATGAGACCTTTCTCTGTCAGCACTCACAACAGTTATCACCTCTGTTAGGAAATCACAGATTTTCCCTTTCCATTACTTTTACTCTCTCCCCTCCTGTCTTTTACCAAATAAGAAATCAACAAACAGGAATATTTTGATTAAATGAAGTGTGTAACCCACGTTATCTTCCAGCACTGCCACAGAATTCTATTTGTGTAACTGAAAGGAGCATTCAGCAGCTACATGAAGGAGACAAGACCTGATAATTTGCTTTCAGAAAATCAGTGACTTGTCAGACAAAACCCTAGTTTCACTCCAACAGCTCACCTTAAGCTGTCTTACACGGTTATGTCTGAAAGCTGTCTTACAAGGTTTTGGCTTAATTTTTGCTGAGTCCTAGAAGTGTGTCAGATGTATCGTGGCACCACTGATAGTCCATATCATTAAACTCTTGTATGGAGCTGAAACATCTTTAAAAACTGGTACTGAGACAAAGCATGTGTAAGTCATCAACTTTTAGGCATTAATTAGGTGAACTTTTTTCACTTAGTCCCTCACCATTTAGTAAAACTTAGACCTACCTCAGAGAATGCCGGTAGTGTTATTTGTGCTGGAATTAAAATGTGTGGAACACCCTGTAACAAGCAAGGGCCCGAAATCATCATTTTGGTCTATCATAGCACCATACGCAGTTGAAAAAATCTGTAATAGGTTTTGTTAGAACCAGGTAGGAAAAATAAAGCTGCATCACAAAGTTGGGTTTTTTATCTTAATTCTGTATTTCTTTGCTTTTCAAGTTTTATTATTTTAACACCTCCTCTTCTGGTTTTCAGAGGTAGCTGAATATTACATTTTGGAAGGTCAAGTAGCACTAACAGTTAACTGTTAGTTTACTGTTGCTTTGTGCATTGGAATCTTTTAGGATTCATCTTTTTTCTCCTTGTTGCCTCTGAAGCAAAGGTTGGTAGCGTAAGTTACCAGAACTATTCTTCATGCACCATGGGAGTGCGGCAGGAGATAGCTTTAAATCATAACTTGAATGGTATGGTTTGAAGTTAAGTTGATAACATAATTAAAGGAATTCAGGAAATCTAGATGGTTCTTGAGGAGATACTTGCCCACAGACACAACTCAAGCCACTTGTAATTTTCTCAGTAATTTTCTTATCAATTTCTTTTTTCCCCAAAAATTAAAAATAGAAGATAATCTTTTAATATCTTCCTAATTTATTGTGCCTTTTTCAATATTTTTAGAATCAAGGCAATAGTACTTCAACTTTCTTAAATATGATATGATAGCTGTTAGAGACATTTGGAACAGACTCTGTTGATGAATCCTTGTGCTTCTTAATTAAAGGAAAACCAAAATGTTCCAGAAATCAAAAATGAACATAATAATTCCTTTGCTGTGGTACTCAGTGTTCTGTAAACATGTAATTGCCCAACAGTTTCTTAATTCAGCCCCCTGCCCTTTTACTTCATAAAGCTTTTTTATTTATTTTATATATTATCTATTTTCTTCTATATATTGTATATTTTATTTCCATTCAGGGGGGAGTTTTTAGGGAGAGGTCTGTTACTATATCTTACTTTTTAGCTGAGTTTTCTTGCTGTTAGAATTTCAGATTATAAAGAAATTCTCTGATAGAGAATTCCAGTTTTATTCTTAGTATATTCACTTTCAGTATAAGATACTTAAATAATAGTCTTATATGTTAACTTTAATTGTAAAAAATAGAACATTTACTTTTGATTTGTGCTACCTTTGCAAGTAAGCACTACTTGCACTTCTTAACCAGGTTCTAATAGGGTATTAAGGGACTTCATAGTAATATTGTATAAAGTATTGAAGTATGATGGTATTTTTCACCATCAGTACTGCAAATTGTTCTTTAGGATGACATTATGAGTCTTGTTTATGAAGTGAAGTTGCTTTTTATACATTCTAAACTCTAATAATATGAGTAATTTCAAAGTTTTACATGAAATAGAGCTTTGACTTTAATACTGAAAATGGAGAAATTGCTTCTGCTATGTTTGTTATACCCTGCTTAATTTATCAATCATTCTAAAAGCTGCAGTAACAGGTAATTGGTTTTACAAATGTTTGATCTGATTTAACAATTACATGTTTTATGTCTTGGATCAGAGCTTAAATTATGTTTTTATATTACTTCTCACTAATCACAGTTAATAGGTATTTTGTATTGTCTTAATGTCTAATGGCCCCAATGAGCTGTGTCAAGTATTGAAAAGCTATTTTTTAAGGACGTTCTCTAGCCAATTCTCAGATGGCATTTGTATAGCTGGTATCATAGTTCTTGTTAAAGCCTGTCTGATAAAACATTCCTTTCAATTGGTACACTGCAGGAAGTGGCTATGTCATTAGTACAATATATTACTTTTCCATCGCAAATGTCATGGGTGATGAGCAGGACTTCAAGAGAGAAGTGGGTTTTTTACATAAAATAAAACCCATGACTCTTCTGAAAGCTTTACAATAAGATTTATTTCTGTGGAAACAAAAGGCCAGTCATGTATCAGCACCAAGTATTAATGGATCTTTGTGTCTCTGTTCAGATGGGTTAAAAAAGTGTAAAATGAATTTTCAGTTGTTAATCTTCCAGAAAGTAGTGCCAAGCTTATTTTTATTAATTCTTTCCTTACTAATGTAGGCAGCCAGCTGCAGGGGGTACTGCCTCTACTCCCAGAGCACAGAAGGCCATTGTGAATCATCCGAGTGCTGCCCTAATGGCATTAAGGAGAGGATCAAGAAACCTTGTCTTCAGAGATTTCACAGTTAGTATTGTTTAAATCATGTTTTAGATACTGTTTTCTGCTACTAACTACAGAGGTTTTATATTTTTTTCTCTTTACTTTTGTAGGATGAAAAAGAGGGACCAATAACTAAACACATCCGATTAACAGCTGCCTTAATACTAAAAAATATTGGTAAATATTCAGAATGTGGTCGCAGGTAAGCATTGTATAATTTTTCTAATATTAGTGGGCAATGTTGTTTCTGTTCCTTTCAGTATCAAACAAATAGGTAGGCTTTACCTATCTTTTTAAAAAAACAATAAGTATATTGACGGTACAGTTTCTCATCAGTTGTGCACTATTTACTTCCCCACGTAAGTGCTCAGTGTTACCTTACCTAAAGACAGTATTTGTGACCCAGACTTTTTTTTTAAAGTGTCTGGCAAATTCGACAAGTTAAATTTTTTGGAGACAGATGAGAGAAGCCTTTGCAAGGGGTCTGTCCCTTTTCCCCCTGAAGCAGTACTGCATTACTATGAAAATTAATTCTTCTGTAAGCAGCTTCCATTGGCAGTACCTTTTATCGCAACTTGAGAAAGGAGTGAATGAGCTTTTACAAACGTTTTCTTAAGTTGTGGAGAGACACACAGTTGTTTCATACACACTGCCTCTCTGTTGTTTTTCCCTCCAAACTTGGGTTAACTCTAGTAAATGACTCAGTCAGCTTTCCTCTCACTTGCAGAAGATCCTTCAGTGAGTAAATAGACCAATACTGGCTTGTGGTACTAAGTAGGAAATGTTCTTTCTGATGCAGAAGGAGCAGTAGTTAGTTACTGTGCCATTGAGCACCATGCATGCCGCTTCTGTTTTTTTCCAAGAACTTACAAGCTAAGTGTTTTCTTGGTTTTGTTTTACGTTGTTTCAGCTTCTTAATAGCAGAAGTAATTATTTCTAGTAGGAGTCTTAAAAATTTTGCCTGTTCTTCAAAAACCTGCTAATAGAGAGGAATTTCCTAGTTGTAGTTCTAAACAAACAAGTTTTGATACTGGTAGTAGAATTCCTCCTGCTGTCTTCAACTGCCTAATTGGGGTTGTAGTCAAGACAAAGCTCTTTATGGAGAACATGGTGAAAGGATGAGGGGAAACGAGCAGAGGTTGCAACAAAGAAATCTTCATTAGATACCATGAGTAAAAGAAGGTAAAATCGTAACAGTTAATGGAACATGGGATCAAGTTCCCCAAAGATGTTCTGCAGTTTCTGCCCTCTTAGATATTCAAAACCCATTTGGATACCAGTTTGAGCAATGTGATCTAGCTAAGGAGTTGGCCCTGCTTTGAGCAGGAGTTGGACCACGTACCAGAGATTACTCGTAACCTGAATTAGTCTGGGATTTCAGTGTTCTCAGATATAAAAAATTTAAAAAGTTTAGGTCTGTAAAGTATTCATGTAGTATTTTTTTTTCATACTTTTCTAATTATTAAGTCTGAATATTCTTGTCTCTTTTAGTGTTAAAAAGCTACAGAATGTTCCATTAAGTCAAACACGGAACAAGTTTTACTATTAACTTTACCATTTCATTGGTAACGTCCTTGAGTATTTTCCCCTGCCAGGTCCACATAAATATGCACTGTACATAACACAGAACTAGTGTTCCCCATTTTGATAAGGTGTTCATGGGATTTTTCTGTGCTGTTGTTGTATACCCTTCCTCTATACAGGTGTTGGTTGCTCATGGGCCATGATGGCTTGAAGATAGTTTATTCTGTTTAAATACTGAGTTTCTCTCACAACATCAGAACAAGTAGATACTGAAGGGAAGGAACACTCAGTCTCCTCAGAAAGTTTTGCCCCATTCACTTCTGAATTAAAGAGCAAGGCTGAAGATAATTTTTCAAGCATGTGTGTTGTGCTTTGTCCTGAGAATTGGCTGATTTCCTAAACAATTTGTGCCACTGCTGATCGGTGAGATTGAGGGACGATGCCCACCTCTGAGGCAGGGGCTTCATTCTGACAAGTCTGCTGGGGAGGTGCAAGAATCCTTACCAGAGTGAGAGCTGTTAGTTGTGGGCAAAAGCTTTCTTAGTTACTGGACCAGCGTTTGTCAGTCATCTTGTAATTTGTTATATCCACACTTGAGTTATT
>NW_020955567.1:525885-545885 GCF_003031625.1 Empidonax traillii | reverse complement strand
CCCAAATTCCCGTTTGTCCTTACCTTTGGCAGGGAGCTCTGTTTTTATTGATTAGGATGGAGGTAGGTGGTGAATCAGGAAGTATGAAACACATTCTCAGGACCCTCATCCCGGTTCTGCTGCTGGCCTATGGCTGAACACTCACAGTAAACCCACAGCACATCAAAATGTAACCCCCTCGCCATGACCCTGTAAGGCAAGGTGTGTGTTCTGTATTTCCCCAGTACCAAGTACTGCTCTGTGGCTACAAAAACCCTTCAAACAGTTGTTGAACTCCCCTCTAGGAACTGCCCTGGGAGCTTAGGGCTTGACACAAGGCCACATGTAAACTACAAAACTACATTCCCAGTCCTCAAGAACCCTCAATTTTTGGAAAAGGCTCTGGAATTTATAGGTAAACTCTGACTTCCAAGAGATGGTTTTTGTTTTCAGCACACCTGTTACTGCACCAAAGCATCTAGGACTGCCTGGCTATTTCTGATTGATGCTCCTCATAATGGGTTCTAGATGTAATTTCCGCAACACTCAAAGACTAATTATATGGCAACCTGCTGCCAGAATTCCTCGGGTTTGGCTCCTGCAGTAATTGGTGTTGCATTCTACTCTGGATTTGATTTGTTTATTGTGTGTAATGAGCATTGACCACATTGCTGCCATCCCCTGGATTTACTGCAGCCTGGCAAAATGAAGATCAGGTTGAAAGCTTTACTTCTGGTGGGTGAGTCCAGGAGTTGTAATACTGGAAAAGTAAGAGAAAAGTTTAAGTCAAGTTCCATATCCCAGCCTATGCCTTCTCACAGCTTCATCTCCTTTTACACAAATAGGTATTTGTGCTTTTGGTGCTGGTTTTTTTCCCTAATCTCCAGGTTAGTGATTTTTTTTTTAAATATTTTCATAGAGACTCCATTATTTTGAAATCTGCTCCATCGAATAAGTACTCTTTAATTACTGAAAGTCGTTATCTACTTTGTTGTCCTTAGGCTTGTCTCTACTATTTATCAAGAATTGATCATTGCGAATACTGTACTATGTAGTAATAACAAAAATGCATAGTTCCATAACTCTCACCCATGTGCCTGTTTAGCTGTGGAGGTACCTCATGATACAGGGGAGCAAACTCTTGAAAGGGATGCCTGGAATTTCATTCTCCAGCTGGGCAGGTTCTCCTGCACACTAAATTCCCCGAAGGATATTTCGGTGAAGATCACTGCTGTGATCAGTGTGGAGTGGAGGACACAGCCTGGTTGGCCTGAGCCCTGCCGTGTTTCTTCCCCCAGCTGAGGACACATGCCCCGAGACCCCCGATGCAAGATCTGGTACCTAAAGTCTTGAGGAAAATGGACGTTTTGCCACGTGCATTTGGGTTTTTTTCAGCTCAGAGCACCTGTGGAGTGGCAAAGCACAGTGAAGATTAACTTAAAACAGATGAGATGTAAAGGAGGGGGAGTCCAGACAATACAGAACAAGACAAATTCATGTGCACAGAAGTGATAGGAACTACCTTGCTTTCTGAATTAAACCACTTGAGCCAGAGCCATTTAAGACCAAACACTGCCAGCTTAGTGAAAAGAATTTATTAGAAACTGTTAAGCACAACACAAAACTAGATTTTAGAGTATTTTTTCAGTAGACAGCACTCCAGCCTTATGCTACATACACCGTACTGTGGACTTTGGATAGCCACTGTGCTCGTATCTTTAGGATGAGACATTCAAGCAGCATGCACAGTGAGACGGGAAGAAGTGAACAGAAAACCCTTTTGATTTGCCCAAGTTCACAGAAGGTACAGAGTTTTGCAATTGTTTTTCTCAAGGCAATATGGATTGAAGGAATTGCCAATACCCTGGAGGCACTGAGGGGGCTCAGCATCCCCACCTCTCCACCTTCAGTGGTAGTGCGTGTTGGGACTTTTCAGTACAAGGAGTTTCAATAAATAGAAATACAGCTTTCATACTACTTTAACAAAAACACGGTCATGAGATTGCAGTACTTCTCGGGCAGCTGCACCAGCAGAGGCCTTGCTGCTTTTCGGGAAAAACAGGAGGAGAGTCTACAGATTAAGGCAATGCATTATTTTAATTCAGCATAGAAACTGTAACAAACTCCATGTATTCTGATAAGTTCCAAAGACTTTAATTGTAAAAAATAAAGTTACTGATCACATGCTACTCTATCTGATATTCTTCATTAGGTTTTGAAATACAGTGGAGCATCACTATAGTCACTGCCCCAAAAACATGGCAGCCAGTGACAGCTTCTCTTCCAGCCAGGAGCTGCAAAACAAGAAATAAATAACCACTCCCTTTTCCCAGTTCAAATCCTCTTTCTTCCCACCCAATTTCCACCTCTCCTCCACAAGGGGGAAAAAAAAAAAAAAACCATAAAACACTTATCTGACTCCTGAAAGGAGCTTTATAGCAAGGCTCAACTGTATAGAGTAAAAAGGATATAAAAAAGTAATTAAAATCCAAAAATTCAGAGAAGGAAAATGTAATAAAGTACGCATGGCGTTTGATAAACCAGGATAGACATAGCAATTTGCTACATTTTTAAAAAAGTGCTAACCAATTTTAGCTTAATATAGTTCATGAGATCTTACAACTTGCTACCACAGTGTAAAACTGAGTATTCTGAAAAATCTAAAACGTGGCTTGACTGTAGAAAATGTATTATATCTGCTTCTAATTTACATAGCATTTGTATTTAGGCACACAAAAATAAATATAGACAGTCAAATGCTTCAATAGGTCTGCAGAAAGTTATAGTTAAAATCAAGTGATCAACTGTTATGAAAAACATCACATTTTTACACATCTCTCTCTCTGTAAACCACGTGTGTGTGTGTGTACAAGGGTGCATATTCATTATTTCATCCTCAGCTTTCTGCAAAAGTTACTTACAGGGTGAGACTGTTTTCTGCCAAGAACAGGTAATTTGGGAACTATTGGCTACAAAGAGGTAACTTCTCAGAAAACTTGACTGATACTTTCTGTCAAAATGGTTTATTCCAGCTTTTGCACGAGGAGACCCAGGACTGGAGCAGAAGCCAGGCTCAGTCAACCCCAAAAGTTATGGCCCTTCTGGAGGGCTAGTGACAAAATTTTAATAGCACTCTCTAAGAGTAAGGGAACAAATAAGTCTGCTCCTCACCCAAAGGAGAAGGACCCCAAGCTCTTCTTTCCATAAGGAAACACAAAGTGATCTCAGTGTTTCAGCAACCTTCCCTGCTGCTGCTCAGTAAAACTGGTTTTACCATAGGTGTAATCATTCCCTAAGCACATTCAATGACCCCACATCTGCTTTTGAAATGCTTGTGGTACCTCTAGTGATCTCTCTACATAAAGTGCTCGGGGAAGCAGGAAGACACGTGACTTCCAATGGCACAGATTCGGAGATACCAGTCTGGTGATCCAGCCCCTACTTTATGAGGAAAAGCATTATGCAGCTTAGACTGGCACAACAGGGAGCCCAATAACAAATTCCAGCTTTTTTGATTTCACTTGAAAAGGACACTGGTTTCTATTTCTGAGGATCCTGCTCTAGTACACTAATCCCCTACTAGCTAAGGGCAGGGCTAGATGTGAACTGAGGTCAGTTTGTGGTGACTGAGGGCTTTCAGCACATAAAAAATATTCAAGTTATCCCACTATCTTGAAACAAATTGAAAAACATCACAAACAATACCAAGCAGCATAATTTTTATTTGGTGTTACAACAGATGTGCAGCGTCCATGCTTTTGGGCACCACGTTTTACTGTTTATGATATTTGTTTTTAAAATCTAAACAGTTCTTGTGTTCAGACAACTCCATGTGCCTTTTTAATACACACGTTGTGACCCCTGCATTCAGCCTGTCCAGTTAACGCTAGAAATATTTGTCAAGGTGATTAATTATTTTATCTTTGCTATAATTAGGGAGCAATCAAAAGAAAAAGTTTACTTTAATCTGACTGATTACATGTACTGTACATACCTGTTCCAAACCCAACGTACTCAGAAGTTTCTAATTTAATGAACTGTTATTCAAGTCAAAATGCTGTACATCTAAGTATCCACACAATCGTACATTCCTAATGATTCTTCTTTACACCTTTATTCTTTTTAGACATCTGTTTTTAAAAAGGAATAAAGAAGTTGCCCTGCAGATCTATATTTTTTTAGAACAAAACATTATATACTACCTTGAAAAATAATTTTATCAAAACGAAATTCAAATCACTGTCATGTACAATTTTCAGTTAACGGTTCATGTTGAAATTGCACTTTGCGAATAGAATAAAACTAAAAAATGAAAACATATTCTATTTCCTTTCACAGGAAACTGCCTCTTCAGGATTCTTCTTCCGTGAATGTTTGTATTTGTCTACATACGCTTTCACTAGATTTGCCACTTTTGCAGAATTAACTTCTCCACTCTTGCTATGACAAACCTAGGACAGTTTTAAAGGAAAACAAACAAACAAACAAAAAAAAAAAAACACTTGAAACATTTCTGTTGATTTGCCACAATCCTGCATTAATTTTTATTTCCCCAACACTCCAGATTTCTCCATCCCAGGCATGACATATTTTAAAACTCCTAATACTTTCTGATTGCTTCCCAAAAACTTCTGAATTCCCATTCAACTTTTCCACACGACAACCGAGTTCTGCTTTGAGGATCCAAGAAAACTCTGCTGGATGGAGAAAGGCTGAAGGTATTTTTTGCTTCTCCCGTTCCCCCTTCTCATCAGCTACCAGTTGTTCCCAGGAACAAGAAACCCACCCCCAACCCTGCTCAGCTGAAATGTATGCATCTCGGATTACCGGAACAACTTACTTTATCTACAGCTTTCCGCACAATTTCTTTATATTCTTCCTTAGTGATGTCTTTGTTTTGGTAGAAAGGCTTAATAGCTAGTTTGACCTCTTGTGCCGCTTTTTCTTGAATTAACAATTTCTAACGAGAAAACAAACCTGAGTGTTATTTTTCACCACCTGCATGTGTCTCTTTATCACAGTTTATAACAGGAAAAAAGTTGCTACAGAAGACCAGACAAATCCACTCCCCTTGCCCACATTTCAGCTCTCAAGGGAGCTGACAGTGGTCTGCTGAGAACAAAACGTTGTCCCACAGCAATCAAAGTAATATTTGTAATAGTGCTGTTTAAGGAAGACAACATTAAAAGGAGTCAGCTTGTCAGTCAGTGTCCTACAGACACCACAAAAACATTACACACACAATGCTATCAAGTATATTACACCAAAGGGTTATTGTCATAACTTGCTATTTTGTAGTATGTAAAAATTCATACATAATTTTTATATAATTTTATATATAAAATATTAAATTACTGTACAGAACAGCGTATATATAAATATATGCAGAGCTTTGAACTTGCCTGGTCCTTCTTGGAGCTGTCTGCACTGGCTTCCACGGTTACACTGGCTTTGTTTTCTCCTGATTTTACAGCTGCATTAGAGCTCTTGATGTGACCCGATGACGTTGCATTACCCAAACTTGGTCCCTGAACTGTTCCCACATTTCCCAGGACTGCTGCTGGAGCAGGCAAGGCTGGAACACTCATGTTATTACTTACATGAGCAGCATTTGGAATACCCTGTTTTAAGAAGTTAGCAATAGTTAATATGTTATCCTTCCCTATGGCAACGTGCCTTTCTAGGAGTCTCAGCTACTACAGAGCGAGCACGAATACCCCATGCTTTGGTTCATTACCTAATTTCCACACTGTCCATTATTATGGAAGCTACACACATTACATTAGAGCTACTCAAAGGGGGGAAAAAAAAAAAAAAAAAAAAAAGAGTTTGAGAAGTGAAGCCTCCTCCATGTCACCACTGTGGCTGCCAGATACTGGCTCTGATCCCAGTAATAAAACAAAGTACCCTGCAAACAGGCATGGAGGGTGTTACCACAGCAGGGGGGAAGGAAGTTTATGGATGCAGAATCTCTCTACTTATCACAGACCTGCTTTGTAAATCAGATTAACATTTTTTAAAAAAACAGCACTGAAACACACATGCAAAAAGATACCTGAAACCACCCTTGCATTCCTGGAGGCATTGCAGATACATAGGAATTGGGAAATTAAGAAGCTCTCAGACTTCAGATAGAGGCCATTTTTAGCAAAAGCCCAGAATACATCCTCCCATGTTTCTGGCAGGCCACAGTAAATGCTGCTTTTTTGCAGGTAATCAGCCATTACTTTTTACACATCTGCATTTATCCAGATGAAAAATAAAGAAACAGGAATTTGAGTTCTTTGGAAAGCACACAGAAATGGAGCTGTTATAATCAGCATGCTAATGCTCACCAGTGCACTCTCTTAGTTTTTCTTTCAACAGGAAGGACAGGTGGAGTCCTGCTGTATTCAGTTATTTCTACTGTGCTACCACTGAGGACTTGTTGAATGAAAACTCAGAAAAAAGCAGCAGTAGCAGCTCCCAGAAGCATTCAGGTTCATGGACACCATTCCACAAAAGCAGTTTAAGAGCAACAAACATAAGAGGACTTTACAACAAGTAACTGTGTTTTGCAGCCATACACAATCTTTACAGAAACATATTTATTGCTGCACCAGATACTGATTGCAGAGGTTTGTAGCCTGCGTTCTGACTTCTTACAGTTTTGGAGGTTAAACCTACTGGATTTCCAATTTTAAAATAAAAATACTTTGATTACAGACAGCAGGCAGTAGTCACATCAACAATCTATCTCCCAGCATTTCACTTCCAGCAGTACCTTGCTGGTTTACCTTGCAGTGTAATAAAGTATTTCATATGGATTGAAACCCCCCTCTATTTCTGACAGCACTTAACTCGCCTTGTTCTAAGTCAATGAATACGAACAGATAACAGCAGTGAAAAGTGAGAACAATGCAGGCCATTCATCAGTTCACTTCAAATCTTTAGAGATGATGCATGAAAACAGAGGGTTAGAAATCATTTGTTCTAGAATATCACTTTTTCAATCTCGAATGCAGGGGGAAGCGTTTTAGGTTAGGACAGGCAGCAACACGAGAAAACCTCAAACCCCAGTCAATCCCTGAAGAGCCCTTTACTTATTGTAATTGCAGTGTTACATCTTCTCACAAGGCCATGCATTCTCCTCCAAGTTATTCATATTCCTTTCTCTGATATAAAAGCTCTCAATATATAACAACTGGATACAGGAGGATACATACACAAAGGTGGTTTTAAGATATCTTGAAAGGCACGAAAAAGTGGTCTGATCTGCCCCAAGCATGGCAGAATGTTTCTGAAACTGGAGAAATAAAGTGGGAGTTCAGTCTCAAACAGGGCATGCAAACTCAGGAAAATCAGGCAAGAGGGGGAAGGTAAAAAACACCAAAGAAGACTTGGAAATCATTTTAAAAAAGGCTGAAAAGATTAAACAGAATTGCAAATGTGTGTGTGGGAAAGCAGCTGAGATAGTGACAGCTGGAGAATGGAATTGTGGAACAAATGGCTGCCATGCAGTACTTGGTAATTTTCCTCTGCTGATAGACCCCATGGGATAAGAACTGTAACACAGAAGTTTAGGTCACTTCCTACATGCTGCTGAAAGGGGATTCAAGCATTTCCTAATGCTTAGAAATCAGGTTTGGAAGGGGAAAATCTAGTTTTGGAAACACAGCACTTGTAAGAAGAAATAGGTAATGGACAACACTGACGAATTTCTTCAGTGTTCCGTTACCAGCTGGAACATCTCGTTACCACAGAAATCCAGTTATGGTGATGTGTGTTATTATTTACAAGCTACAGTCCCAAAACAAACCATATGCTCACGGACACTTCCACTTCAAATTTAGTATGTGGTGGAAGGAAATAGGCAAGAGAGAAAGAAACTGCAAGTATAAATTTATCAAGACTTATGGTATTCAAGATAAGAAACCCTTAACTGATAGTATTTCACTACTGCTATTGCCATGGTGGCTTCTCGCAAAGCATACCTGCAATTGTTTTCCATCTTGCTGTGAAGCAATGTAGCTGACTTGCTGAGATGGTGGGGGTGGAGGTGGAGGTGGAGGTAATCCCTGAGAAATATTTGTGGGAGCAGCTACCTGTATAAGAGGCACTCCAGCAGGGAGATGCATGGGCATTGGAGGGTGGATGTTGAAAGGATTTCGTTGCATATTCATCAAGGGAGGATGGACACCCACAGGATACGGGAAGATATTCATAGGTTGGTGCTGTGCATTCACTTGTGGCATTACATTCATTTGTTGCTGCATCATATTTATTGGTAACTGAGAACCATCACTTTGCTGGTTGCCTTGGTCTTTGGGGTTTGGATCTATCAAAAGAAACAACAGACAGCATATGAAGTAGAAATTCTGTACTTCATAAAGCAAAAGGGGAGCCAGCTGTCTAAACTCTTCATTAAAAAGCTTTATATACTCTTTGTCTTTTCAAGATATTACATTATTACGCAGCACTCATCACCACACATGTCATGGAGCCAAATGCTAGCTTCCAAGTTTCAAAAGTTCAGGTTACTATGGCAGTTTGCATTTTGAGTTTGTTTTCTCTACTTGTTCCCATAAATTATTTCATCACATTGAAACGGCAATTTTTCACCAAAGAGCAGGAAGACAACGTAATTTATCCAGCTTCTGCAATTGCAGAAGGTTAGTCATACATTATCACACAGGCAATTCTCTGCTCTCCTTTGCTGATTCACACACACTCACTGTGCAGTTCTGGTAATTACAGAAATACTCTGCTAGGATATTTCCCACTAAACAAAAAAACATCCTCAACCAATTTAAGAGATGTTCATATTCAGAAAAACTTGTTCAAAAGCCCTGTAATGGCACTATAGGCAAAGCCTAGAAGTAAAAATTACTTCTTGAGTTGGCATGTCTTAAATAAATTACTTTAGTATCCCATTCTCTCTTCAACACAAGTCAAAAAGTTAAAATCCAGATACAAGCATCAGGCCTTCCAGAAGTCAAGAAATTAGTTTGGAGAAATGCGATGGGCTATAATTCAGATGTCCTTCCCTGAGAATCCCGTCTTTAGGGAACCCTGTCATCTAATTTACAGAGACTTATGCATCAGCCCAAATCCTCATTTTTAAAGATCATGGGATAACAAAATCACTGAGGTTAGAAGGGACCTATCAAGATCAGCCAATCCCCTGTTCAAGCAGGGTCAGCAAAAGCAGGTTGCTCAGGAGGACCAGCTCATTCAGAACCATGTCATGATGCCAACCCAGCCTGTCTTAATGCAGTTACGAAAGACTGTTTACTATTCTCAGCTGAATTCAGGTTCCAAAAGCAAAAAACAGCATGATTGTTCCTGAACTACATGAAAAACTCTGTAATCACAAAATGCTTTCAATTACAGGTTTGATAAGTTCTCCCTGCAGCAGACTGAAGGTTGACAACATTGCCTCAAAACTAAGCCACAGATGCAGTTATCTCTAAGGGAGAAAACTGCTGGCATATGGGATGCAAATGGACAAAAATGAAAGGCAAAACAAGGGAAAGTGCAAGTGTAGTTGTCTTCAGAAATTGATTTTATAGTTTTTAAATTCCATTCACATCTGTTTTAACAGATTATTAATGTATCAGGGCATTAATAATCTGCGGATGACTTCTTAGCTATTCAAAATCCAACTCATCTACAGTTAACTCACTTTCTACCAAGAAGTTTATTTCTGTCATGGCAGGTAGCTTTTAGACATAAAAACCTTGAAAACTTTGGATTTCTATTGAAGTTTTAGAGGAATTTCAATGCTATCGTAGTGTTAAAGAACTGGTTTTGCATTTATAAGTTTCCCTACTTTTTTTTTTTTTTAACATTTATAGAGGAGCATGCTTATCAAGGAGCAGGATAAACATCAACACAAAGATTTGTCATCTCTAAAATCTGCCATGAGGGTTTGCAAAAGCCAAATTCAAGTATTCTTGGAAATAACTACCCTTTTAAAAAGTTGTGCAGATGCTGAAAGTAACCATGAAGAAGAAATGCTTTCTCTTCAGCCAAATCCATTTACCTGAGCAGCACTCTTCAGATGCATAGTCCTTAAACCCAGACTTTAAGATAATTCAAAAAGTCATCAAAACACAAGAAATCCCCAAACTCCCCACCTTAACCCCTCCATATTGCAAAAAGGTTATGGATTCACCCCAAATAGTTTTGAAAAACTAATCAGCTTGAGACAGGACCATGTGACTAGGACTTGGCTTAGCTACTGCAGCAGTGACTAAGTTACTACATTTCAAAACCATTAATACCTTGTTCAGGTGTCTCCTCTTCTTGTCTCATTCCCCATCCAGACTGTGGGCTTGATGAATTGCGTCCCCTTCTCGAATAATAATTCTGCACATCAGCAGGTAAAGTCTTTCTTACAGCCCAGCTGGATGCAGATGTCCACCCAGATCTGTCAGCAGGCGTTTCGAACGAATAATCTTGTTCATTCTTACGCTTGTAGGGCTGATGTTCTGAGAACCTTGAAGTTTCATTCCCAGGACCATCTGAGTTCCCTGAGAGAGGTTTCCTGTTTTGCCAGTGATTTTCACTCTGGTCTCCATACATGAAACCACCTCGCCCACGCCCACCTCGTCCACGCTGACCTCTCCCTCGATTTGGAGTCCAACCTGAACCAAAGTTTTTATTCCAAGAGTGTCCTGAATTATCGTGCCTGCTGTCTTCCCAATGTGGTTTCTCTCTCTCTCTGTTCCTGACATCAGGACCGGAGTTTATTCTTTCCATTACCCAGTCTGGACAATCATTCCTCTGCTTGTCTGAAGAACAATAATCATCATTGCTTTTTTCTGTACTATCCTTCTCTTTTTTAAGATTTTCACTCTGTTTCTCTTGATCATTTCTCCTGTATCGATCATTTCCTCTGGGACTCCTCCAGTTGTCATTTGTCCATCTCTCTTTCCATCGAGGGGAATGACTTTCCCTCTCGTTTCTAGAGAATGAAGAACCTTTATTTCTTGTCCTAGATCGTGATCTTGACCTAGACCGTGACCTAGACCACCTTCTATTTCTTCTTTCTCTGTCATGATCTCTTCTTTGACAATCTCTATCACTGCTTCGAGACCTAGATTTCTGCCTTGGAGACGAATCCTTAGTTCTTGACTGAGAGGATGATCTCCTGCTTTCCCTGACAGTTTCCCTTTTGGGAGATCGAGATGGTGTTTTTTTCTCATCTCTGAGTGTTTCTCTCTTTGGAGAACACGATAAGGATCTCCTTCCCCCCCTCCCAGTTTCCTTCTTTGGTGATCGTGAGCTCCTGTCTCTGTCCATATCCCTTTTAGGGGATGGTGATTGAGATTTCCTGCCCTCTCTCCTAGAAGGAGACCAAGTTGTCGATGGAGAGTGAAACCTAGATCTTCTAGTCCGAGTCTTTTTCTCTTTTTTGAGTTCTGGCTGGCACTCTCCTTCTTGAGGAATAGTTTCATCTTTTTTATCAGAAATTGATGCAAAGTTTCCCACATCACACTGTAAGGAATTCACTTCTCCTTGCTCTGCGCTTTCAGCTGGTGGTAACTGCTCGATCTGAGGTTCATTCTGGTCACTGCAAAATGAGTCACAATCCATTGGTATCATTTCATTGTTATCTTCACCAAAATGTTTCTGTTCAGCATTTACCTGGGGTGATTCTGAAGTTCCACCCTCTTCTCTTTCTGAAACAGCATTCTCTTTTAAGGACTGTTCTGATGTACTGTCCACAGAAATACTGTGTATTAGCGTATCTGGTTCTTCACCTTGAAGAGTCTTTGGACTCGCACAGTCTACTACTGGTTTTAGTTCAGTCTCAGAATCATCTATTTCCATGACTTTGGGATGATCAGACAATTCTCTTCTGGGGCTCTCTGATGACTGATCTTTTCCCAAAGGTTCTGGATGTTCCAACGATTCATTTTCTGGACTAGCTATGGGTTGATCTACTTTTGTCAAAGTTTCTACATTTTCCATTGATTCATTTTGAGGACTACATGATGTCTGATTTACTTTTTCAAAAGTTGTATGGTCACATATATCATCTTTGGGACTAGCTAATGTTTCTGTTTGTTCAAGAGAATTTTCACAAATGTCCTGATCGGTAAGATCTACATTTCTTTCAGTAACACCTTTTACTTCAAATTCCTGACTTTCACATCCTAAAGTTAGTACTGGAGATTCTTGGACAGAAAGACTTACATCCACATTGCCTGAAGTATCTTCATCTTTGTTGCATTCTCCTGTAGTTTCCTCAATTTCTGCATGTTCACTACAGCTTTCCAATCCGTTAGCAGATTCTGTCTCCCCATTATTCTTCTGTGCAAGGTTTGTGTTACTGCTTTCATTATCTGACTGATGGTCTTTATCTAATGCAAGAACTGCTTCAGACTCAGTAACATCTTCATCTTCCACCGAGCCACTGGGTGATTTTTCGGAACGTGCAGAACTTCTCAGTTTCTTTTTCACCGCAGGTGTTTGTTGTTTAGCTGCTCTTTTAGACTTGCGTTTTGGAGGAGCCTTCTCTGGTTCTGAATGAGTTTTATTCAGGGATGGGTTACTGCCGTCAGGGGCACTGCAAGCAGAATCGCTCGATCGAGGTGAGCTCCGAGATTGACTCAGAGTCTCGTTTTTGGTGTTTCGTGCAGACCTTCTTGTAGGAGTGGTATTAACTGATTTCCTCCTACTTCCTCTAGTGCCAGATGAACCAGAAGTTTCCTTTTTCTCTTCTCCTCCTTGGGTACAATCAACAGCATATCCTTTGCCTAAAGATTCTAATAAAAGCAGAACACATTAAAGTTTGATAATAACCATTTATCCAAACACAGTTAAGAACATAAAAGGGTCTTCTGCAGATTAACAGATATCCTCAAAATAATACAGTTTAAGATTTAGTACAAAATACTGTCATAGCTTTTGTTTTTGCCTTTTTTTTTTTTTTTTAAATGCACTCCTGTTGTTTTAAAGAACAGAAAAAAGTTAACAAAGTGACACTTCAGTCAACTAAACACACATTTCAGGAGCAGTGTCAACTACATGGACAGTCATGGCATTCACAGTGAAACTGTATAGATATTGCTGTTCAAGTATAGCATATAATTTGTTAGAAAAAGTAATGAATTAACCACCCAACATTGTTAGCACAGGCAGTTCCTGTCATTCTGTAACACAAGCCTGTTGGCAGTAAAGCTCAGTACCACAGAAAGGGACATTATTCCACATCTATCAGTGGACAGTCACATGGGAAGCAGTTGATCAGAGGCATCAAGGACAGTACACCTCTCTAAAAAATCCAGTTTCAGACAGTGCAAACTTATTCACCAGTTATATGGCAAACTGGACCTAAACTCTGCCACAAGGCACCTCAAGTGCCTGCAGCACCTAAGGAACTTCATAAGGCATGCAAATTTTGAGGCAGCCTACAGTGCACCAAATAACTAAAGCTGTACCAAGAATGACTAAATCACACCTAGCAAGCAGCACAGCAGTTGTTCTGTTGATACTGCATTAATTTATTTCATGCCATCTACAATTTGACAAAAGTCTTTGTAGGGATGCCAAGGGTTATATTCACTGCAAGGGAGAGATCATACTGTTGAAACCTATGAAAGCTTACAGTGGACAGCTCAGGAATTAAAGATTAATGAAAAATAAGTAATTATACTTGAATGTAATACTTCAGAACTAAATTAATTTCTTGAGATGTCCATTAATTTGTTTCACAGTTTGTGGAGATTCCAGGAAGCATCAAGAATGTGGTGTTTAAATCAATTTTTTTTATAGTTTCAATTTCATACACAAATAGTGGAAACTTGCTAAGAAAGACTAATTGGTATGGATTTTGCAATTAATTTATCACATCATAATGTGATTCTCTCTTTATAACATTATCTCCCACGCTTTTGCTGCACTAAAATATTTGTTAGTGTATTCATAAACAGATTATATAAAAGATAAGAATAAGAAAAGTAAGTAACACCAAAAAAGCTGCTTTCTGCCACTTACTACTTTATTAGCGGAATAAAAAAATATATCACTCCATTAAATGTAAACAATAGCCTCAGAAAATGAACTCCACAACCACCTTGCTAGCCGTTAGAAGAGCATAGGAATATGATCATCATCCTCTGATCTTCCCAGCAAACACACAATAACAATGGAAAAAAAACCCAATAACAGTGGATTTGGTTTTAGCATGTCTGCTGATCAAATTAGCGCTTCAAGATGATGAAAACCAACAGCATCAATTGCATAGAAGGTACCATGTATTTAAAAGAAAATAACATGATGGTAAAAAACTTCCAAAGGAATTTCAGGTGACTGACACTATTTCAGGTATCTACTGTAACGGTCTCACCAATTGTTTTGAGACAAAGTGACTTCACAGTGGTTAACCAGCACTTACTCAGCGACAGGTGGCTGTCTCAGACTAACCATGTCTTCAAACCTATTATAACAGCCAGGAAACCAAGTCAGATGTTACATGTCATTACAAATTTTTAATATATGTGATGATTTTCTTGAATAAAAAAAGCCCAACGGAATATAGGAGGAATGCGGGAATCCTGAGAACTAAAAGGCAAGTTATTTTTCTAGCACTTTCCAAGTCTACTTAAGAAGCACAACCTCCTTTTTAGCATTCCTTATGACTTGTTAAATTTTAACAAACAAGCTTCATAAGCTTTGGACTGGGACCAAACACAAGGTATTTCAGCTCACTGACTATTGGAAAATATCGGTATCACACAGAAGAACTGCATTTTGTCAGCTTAAATCATAATGGTATTTATAGAGTCACTAATGCATTTTCAGATTAATGAAAAAGACTATTTGATGGTAAGAAACTACAAGAACTGCAGCAGCTGCAGGGATGATTCAGGCAGTACAATTACATGACCATCACTGATATCTGAATGCCTCCCTGCACAGCCCTGGAAGCAACTATTATATTCTGGTGCAACACTGTACACTTTAGGTGTGACCAAGAGATGAGGGGAGCATGAAAAAAATGCTTATACATAATGTAGTAAGAATCACAAGAACCAATCTGCATCTTTTTTTCTGTAAGCATCTATTTCCTTCATTATCCTGTTCTCCATCTTTTCAGAAAGTCATTGTCCCGTTTCCTTCATCTCTCATAATTCCTGTAAGAGAAGGTTTTGCTTCCTTCTCCTATATATATGTATCTATATTTGCCATGCATCTCTAATAGTATTCAGGTTAGGTTCTCCTTGCTGTATCAGTCTTTTACTCAGATGCTATATATAAATGGAAAGGGGAAGGAACACTCAGTCAACAGAATGTGACCAGAACCCCAAGAGACATCTTCGTATCCACCATCCCCTAGTTTCACTAGGAAATTTCAAGACTCTTATTTCCTGCATGCTCCTTAATCTGTAGGAAGTCTTAAAGTCAAATCTGAATATGATGTAAAACTCTGGTGTCAACTACTGTAGTGTTTTAAGATTCAATCTTAAAATTCAATCATGGTCCACAGTACAAGTATCAAGGTTCTAATCAAGACAACTGAGAAAATTCTGTTCTAAATATAAATTTTTAACACTTCTGGTGCATTCTAACAAAAAAGCCTGACTACGTAAGTAGAAAGGTGAAGGGGAGTCAAGAAGTATGCTACTAGATGTAAAGTGGTTAAGGATCAGTTACATTGCACTGCCAAATATCAGAGGTCTGAGGAAGCAGCCTATCCATTTTTCACTAGGAAATGTGGAGGTGAAATACATACATTTAGGAAGAATGAAAAATATGAATAAATAAAGCAACTTTTTCATGATCCTTTTACCACTTAAGTCCATCCAGTAATTTACTTCACACAATTTTTGTAAGTCAAGGGACCCAAATCTGTCCTATGTCTTTGCCTACTAGTCCAGTGAAAGTGGCATAATTCCCAATTCAAAGAAGGTATTAACTCTAGCCTTAAAAAATAGCTCTCCATTGTTTCCACTTCTTGAACTTGTGCAGCCTGTTGGAAGAGGAACTACATTCTTGCTGAGTATGGAAAGAGAGGTTGTTAAAGTAACTGGAGGAAGGCAGCTGCTTCCATGTTTTGTCTTCTGCTACCTTCCAGACAGATCTCAGAGCTCTGGTACTTCTGTAAGCTTTTGCGTTGTAGAGCTTGTAGGCATACTGAAATAGATCCATACACTTCACTGTTTCCTAACTAATGTTCTTCTCTGTCAGGAAACGGTCTGTTCCTCACACTGCACTATATGCCATTGAAAACATCAAGCCGTTCATAATGCATCGAAATGAGATTTATCCTTGAACAAGGGGAAAAGAACAAAGAAGAGCACAAAAGAAAACAAGGTGTTGAAATTAGAAATGGATTTAAGTTACATACTTATTGCTTTAATCTTCTACTCTGTGAAGAAGTTACACCAGCTTTGGGGTGGATGGTTCACGTTCTGTACTCCAATTTCAGAAATGAACTAGCTGGCTTTGAAACAGTACCAAACTGCATCAGAACAGATTCCACCCCCCCCCCCCCCCCCAGTGTAAATATATGCTCTGTTTAATTTCTGAGAATCTATTTTAACAATACTCCACATGAGCTATAAATAAAACTTACAAAAAAAAAGTTTACCAAAGTTTTCCAAAGGCCTGATATTTGTTGGAAGAATTGTCCCTGCCACTGCAGTAGAAGTGAGAAGAAAGGTCTCGGCTTCAGCTCCATATAACATCAAAGGAACTCTGGAAAAGTAAAAGCAGTAACAGTAATTGTTTTAGTTATTTGCAGGAAGTTTTGGAAACAATGCACAACACCAAAACATTAGGCAATCACACTACTTCCAACTTTATCACAGTCGGAAAGAAACGCAAAGCTGACAGTGAACAAAACTTTCCTTCTCATATTTAACTTCAGGCTCCCACTACTGCCTAATCTAGTTAAACTGCTTGAACAATATATGTTATGTTCAAGCAATATACATTTGGCTTTCTTCAAAACCAAAGATAGAATAGTACTAGTGTACTCCAAAGCAGTAGGTCATACTACTGGAAATGAAATTCTGAACACTGATTTAGTACTTCAGCAGAGCAGTACCCTTTTCTGCAGAAAAATGAGAAACAGTCCATATGACAATTTAGTAAAGGTTTCTTTTTTTTTTTTTAATATAAACAAAATAAACACATACTTAGACTCCCTCAGCAAACCTTGAGTGAAATCATAGTGTACTTATAGATCTACAATTTTTAAGTCATCACTGAGTTGGAATGAAACTTCCCCTAATCAAAAATACATGTAGAATATCTAAATTTATAATTTAAATTCTTAATTACAACTTAACTCTTTACTTGTTATTTTGTCTCTAGTCTTTATTTTTATGTCAAAGAGACTAAGGAGATATGTAATGAAATTAAATCATAGACAGAATCAACTTCTTACTGTGTTATTTTAAAATCAGTTATTTTCATGCTTCTCCTTTATTTTCATGAAAATAGCCTTAGGGCATGTTTTAACATACATCTGCTTTCTGACAAAAAAAATTATTTTATGTTCTCTGTTTCACTTGACAGAACTCCTGTTAGCTCTGCCTAGATGCATTTGTTTATAAGTGATTACAGAAAGAAGTGAGAGAACCAACCCATGAAAGGAGGGTCGAGAGTGGTGTAGGAAATCAGAATCAGACTGATGTTAAAAAAACCAATCTGATAAGAAATAATGTAAAAAGTACATTGAATTTTAACTTCTAAATACAAAATATACTCAAACTCACATTTACGTGAAAAAGTGACATATTAAGCTGCATAAGTCAGCGGAGTTCCTATGCTTGTTATGAGTACCAAGAAAAGTATTAAGACATGTAGAAGATAATCTATTGACATAAAAATACTAACTGGCAAATACACAAAAATTTAACAAACACTATTTAGTTTTATGAAAATGATGTTCTATCTAAAAAGCAATTTAAATTATTCAAACTCTAAATTTAAAATACCAAGATCCTTTGCACTATGAATCCACAACACACACCTTTCAGCTCTAGCAATCACAGATGAACAGGACAATTCTAGTTCTTGTCTCTTCTGTCTGATCCCTGCATTGACTTCTGTGAGTTCTGTACTGAAAGACAAATTTCATACAAAAAGTTACAAAAAGTAACTTTGTACTATGACAATTTTGTATTTCAGTAACTGGTTCTTAAATTTAACTGTATTACAACTTTCAACAGTCATGATTAAACTATGCATGGTTATTGCTTAGAGGAAAAACACAGTCACAGTAAACATAAAAGAAGTCCTAAAAAAATGAAGCAGATGGAATGGAAAACAGGAGATGTCTTTGGGGAGTTGAAGGACGGGGAAGCTTTGCATCCTTGACAAATTAATTCTGTTGCATGCATGGCAAAAAGTTTTTGTCTTTTACCAATGGCCAAAAGCATTTAGACATAGTACTTTTTTTTTAATCAGTCCATATTATCCAAATAATATTCTTCAGATTGCTCTTTTTCCTCCATCTATGTAAGTATTAGGCTTAATTAAGTATTAAGTATTTTGCTTAATGAAAAATTGCTTCACGGATTTTAAAGTGTTTAAAATCAGTTTAAAGTATTCCTCTTGGAATCAAGGAACAACAACAAAGAAGATTGTTTCTGATACAAACCAGGATATTTACTATTAACTGTTTTTGTAACTGCTACTGTAATAACAAGGCTAAGTCTTTCCTATCCAAGGCTTCAATTCAGAAAGGAATTTAAATATGAACTAAACCCAAAATTCCTAATAAATCAATGAGATTAAAATATTTAAATGTGTACTTCCGTGCTGAACACGTGACAGAAACTGGGGTGTGCCCTTAACAGTACTCATTTTAAAATGTTTGTGTCTATACTTTAACTGCTCTTCGTTAATGAATATAAGCCCTGGCAATCTTCAAAATATTTCAAGGCAGTATATATACAGGTAGGAGCAGAAGAAATTAAAGAATCCACAATAGTCACCCATCAATTTATACGAAGCACTAGTTTGCACTAACCAGTCATTTCTACAGCTAAAAAAGGATTCTTCACTGCTATCACTGGCCAGAAGTGTGCTGAAGAAGTTAGTTCTGATGCACTCATTCCAGCAGGTCTGTCTTCTGGGCTACACAAGAAATAAATTACAAATTAAAGACATCCAAAATAAAATAATTAACATTAAATACATGAAGATGCACTGAAATTAAATTATGTCAGCAAGACTTTAACTCATAAAAAGCAGGCACCATAATAGGTCTATAGTTATGTTCTCAGACATGCAGTTACAGCAAACAAATTTTCTCTATTCAGTCTCTAAATTTTCAACACCTGCTCTTTGCAGATAAACTTTATATTTTATATAGGCTTTCTGAACAAAATCTTTAATGCTCCATACAGGAATTATGAACAAATGAGCCTGATCTTTGCTACTGCACAATTCCCATTTCTGCTACCTAATGCACCACAGTAAGTATAGCATTAGCACCTTGGACCTGCACAGCAGTTCACCCAAGTTCGCTTGTTTTGTTTCAAGTAACAAGAAAACCTAATGTGGGTAGCTGGGATTCTCCTTTGCCTTCAGGTAGAAGAAATTGAAGATCGACTGGTGTGTCTATTTACTGAGCCCTCCCACAGAGGCACAACTCAGAACCCACTTTGTCTGCTGTGTGCTGGCACATTGCCTTTTGCATGTGTGCAGTCAACTCTGTTGCTGCGTACTGAGCTGGCTGCAGGGGAAAAAACAAAAATCAAAACCCAACAAAAAATGAACAATAACCCTCAAGATACTTTTCCCAGACTACCAGACTGAAACATTTAACTACACTGACCCATTTCTGCCAGAGCACTTAAAGGGTTCACGCCACCTCAAATCTGACTAAAACATTCCTGTTCATTCCCTATGACTGGTATTTTAAAACAGGAACTTACACTCTTCCCATTATTTTTCTTTTTTCCTGAATGAAAATTAAACTTCATAATTGGATACATAAAAATATGTGTCTCAATATGCAGTCATTATCCATATGCTGCATCAAACTCTGGCACAGAGAGCTGCTTTTGCTGGGA
>NW_020955567.1:488824-525698 GCF_003031625.1 Empidonax traillii | reverse complement strand
ACTACCAGACTGAAACATTTAACTACACTGACCCATTTCTGCCAGAGCACTTAAAGGGTTCACGCCACCTCAAATCTGACTAAAACATTCCTGTTCATTCCCTATGACTGGTATTTTAAAACAGGAACTTACACTCTTCCCATTATTTTTCTTTTTTCCTGAATGAAAATTAAACTTCATAATTGGATATATAAAAATATGTATCTCAATATGCAGTCATTATCCATATGCTGCATCAAACTCTGGCACAGAGAGCTGCTTTTGCTGGGAACATGCCTTATTTCATTAGTGTACAAATTTTAAGTTTTGCCTGAAATAATTGTTGGGTTTAAGTTTTATTTCAAGAATACTATGAATTTGGAACACTAACATTTCTCCCTCCATCTAGAAAAGCTATCCAGATGTTCTACAAATGTCCTTATGAAGCAGTTGTTAGTACATCAGTGCTTTCTTTTGCATTCTTTTAAATTTTGAGTATTTCTTGGATAATTGAGCCCTGTACCTCCTCTGAAGGTTTATAATGGTTCTCCTTTTGTTTATGCACTTTTTTTTTGCAACAAGGTACCATTAAATACTAGACAACAAATCAGTGAAGCTAAATATGAAAGCATTCATATTTAAAACCATGAAGTTAAATTAGAGGCTGATCTACCATTAAGCCCTATCTTTCCAGTTCAAACCCTCTGAAAGGTACCGTTAAGTTTACATGATAACAGAACCAAAATTTCTAAATATATGACTTAGAAGGGGAAAATTGGAGCTAAAGATATCCCTGAGAACTATGGTGTAACAAGCATCAAACAAAAGTGACAACTCAGCCCCTACACTGCATGAAACAAGGCAGTAGGCAAAGCAGGAACCCAAACCTAGTTTTTCCTCCAAATTTTCAGAATTCATGTAAGACAGAATGATAGAGAATGATGGCATTTACACTTCAGAATTAAAAACTATTTCATGCAAATACATATACTGATACAACTACGAATAAGAAAGCACTGATCAAACACTTGTGTCCCAGAGACACAAAGTATTTTTGAAAGGAGGGATGGTAGAAATGAAATGAGTCTTTACAGCTCCTTGTAACTTTGGCATCTTGTGATCCTGTGTTTATAGGCTAAAATTTATGAAATAAAAAAGAAAACTGAAAGACAAACACTCTTGTCAGTAATCTCACATTAAAAAAACCCCAACTTGATGCAAACTATAATGTCTATGGCTTATTCACATAACAAGTTACTTAGATAATTACACCTATGTATTTTCATGTAAATAATGAAAACCTTCATACAGTGGTGCTTGGCTGACAGCTTGTAGCTGAAATCATTTTCCACTGATGAAGACAGATAAAAACAGGGTTCAGGATCTTATAATGTAACATCCTAATCTAAATGAAAATATTTACCACCACAAAACTAAATTTAATCTGAGAAAGAAGTTTGTATAACCTAACACTATTTTCTAAGTACTTCAAGACAAAAAGAGACAAAATAATAAATTTTGAATCTTATCAGAACCAACCTTATTTATCTTCTCAGACAAAGCTTTCTTGTTTCGTTTGTCATACAAAATATTACCTGTGTGGAATAAGAAACAAAACTTCAATATTAACTTTAGAATATTAGCTCTTGATTGCTTGTTAAAATCATTAATGCAATGGGAGGTTAATGAAAATGTGTACCTCAAGTGCATTTACAATGTTTACATAAAAACTGAGTAAAATGAAAATCCATGCACCTTCACAATAGCTTTTTAGATATCAAGCAGTTTTTACCTCTTCGGATATTTGGTTACTTTCCTAAGTTAAGAACAGACTTAGCAAAAAGTACCTATTAAGTAAGCCCCTCAAAGTGGCAGTCCAAAATACACCTAAGTGTTGCTTGTGTCTGAACTCTCACCAAAAAGCTTTCTGTGAATAAAGCCTAGTCATTAGCTGTTTTCCAACTGCTTGATGCAGAAAATGATTTGTGGCTGAAACTAAATCCATTTCACTTGTGACTGAAATTGAAGAGGCATTTTTCCAGTAAAATAAGAACAGGAGTTCCACATACTGCAATTCTGTTCTAAAAGTGCCACACTTCTATTACTAGGTACTTAAGGTTTATATACGAATGTAAGCAATTAAAAAAAATTAAATTGGCACACCAAGAACAGAAATTCTAGAGTTCCTCAATAAAACACAGCAATTCTAGAAAATAGAAGACAAATACCAACTTACTGTATTTTTTCTTCACAACTTTACTTAATTTTGCTGTTAATAGCCCTCTGCCTGGACATACAGATCTTCTGCAAGATCAACATAAGACATTACAAAAGTTATTTCTGGGAATATTAAAGTTAACACTTCAAACACCCAAACAAAATCCGTTTTACGAAATTTTTGTTTGGTGCACATAAACCGAGTTCTAACTGCTATTAAAACCTGAACTTGCATCACGAATATCATCTTCCATATATTAAAAGCTACAGTTCTTCAAAAAGCTCAGAGATTAAAAAAAAAAAAAAAAAAAGGAAAAAGAAATCCTATTTGCACTAAAGTTAATATTGTGTATTAAATATGAATGCTCAATTTTGCTTGATTTCATGGCAAGACCTGCTTCCCTAAATACTTTTAAGAACATCAAAATCAATGATGATTTATAATGGTCAATTTTATTTATTTTCTTTTCTGTAGTGAAGTCTGCCTCACATTCAATCTCAAGAACTCTGTATATTTCATCCATTCCAATAAACACTGACATTAGATTAGCATTATTTAGTGAAATTCACCCGTGTAATCCTGAGTTTCCCCTTATACAATGCAGCAAATGTGATAAGATAAAGTTTCTCACAACAGAAATGTTATTTCCACTGTTCCCTCCCAAACCCATCAGAATAAAATTGGTTCTTGACTTGAAAAGACTGGAAAGCTGTACATTTTAAAACAGGTTATTTTATACATTTTAAATATTCCAGTTCAAATGCTTGAAACTACATGGATGACCAACCTCACAAAACTTCTCATCTTCATATGGCTATAAGTTTCCTTATTGCAGGCACAGGTTTCTTCTTCCTTCCTCTGCTGTTTTTTAACCTGAACCTGTATTGTAAAATAAAGTCAATCGAATCTAAAATCTCACTACACATGGGCTTTAAATTCACTCAAAGGCTCTTACAGTCTACACAGAAAATAAGCTCAAACAGAAGGACTAGAAACCATTTCAGATCTCACTATTTTGATTTCACAGTTTGCAGATTCTTTTTTTCATTTGTTTTTCACGAAATGGAAAAACCCCTACATCTTGATGCATTATATTGGCAATGCCTGGAGACGCATACTAATTTCACAAACTCCCAAAATTCCATTCAGACTACCATGGCAAGTGTCCCAAAGCTATTCACTATCTTTCACTGAGAATTTGTAAGCTAAGTTTTTTAAACTAAGTCCGTTGCTCAGAAGATACGAGGAAAATGCTGAACTACCACTCAACTTCACATGCTTTCTCATATTTAAAACACATCAAATTCTCCTCTTGACGAAAATAACTTCTGGATTTTATACAATATTGGGGTTTTTCCCACATATTAAAAATTCTAAGAAATCAACACAATTTTTATTTCATACTATGAAGTTCCTTCAATGGCTACATTGCAATTGTTTGCATTAGATACTTGGTATTTCCTCGTTCCCAAAACTTGGTTTTTAACACACCTCCTGAAGTTATGAGCATTCTAATTCTGAATACCACAAAGGGAAAGCTGTCAATGCCCTGATGGTGTCGCTGATGATGACCACTGTGTCTGCACTTCTGTGTCTGCACTTCTGGGTACACATTCCACCTATCCCTACTGCTCCACTGCCTCTTTTTCAAAGCAGGACCCTTGTTCTCTGGTCACCTGCTTACACGGCAGTTCTATGAACAGAGAACCTTTCAAACTGTATTTTGATACAGCCTTTGCTATTTGATAAACTACTCTTCACATCAGTTTTATTCAGAAGAATTGAAAGCTGAAAAAATTCAGATATTTAGGTCAAACAAGGCACAGCATTAAGTGACTATTCGTGCCTTCATGTGATTTTGTCTAGGAACTGCAGGCTGTGAAAACAGAAGATTCACCTTAGCTAAAAAAGAAGGCAGTATTGCATGTAATTGGTATAGCATATGCTTACAAAAACTAGTTTAAAAATCACTTTGAGACCAATTACTATATTTTTATTCTTGGATATATCAGGAAAGCTCAAAGATACTAGAAAGTAGCAACAGCAGCTTTATGATTGTTATTACTACTGTAAATATTTGCTTTGAAAAAAATAGTTAAGAATAATTCCTAGCTTCAAATACATAACAGAAGCATTAAAACAACAATTATTTTGTTATGAAAGCCTACTTAACACAAGATGTGTGAATAGAAGGCTTCAGCATAACTCTGACATTCCTACAACTGAAGTTATTTAAGAAAGTAAATCTGGAACATACCTTTATCTGTTTGTTCAATGCATCCAGCCTGCACACTGCTTGAAATGGTCTGCGATCGATAGGACATGAAGCCTGTGTCTGAAAAATTATTTCTGTTATTACAAAATTTGTAACTAAGAGAAGGCCTACTTTTCTATACTTGCATTTGCTATTACAGCAGCTTACAGAAGCACACAAAATCACACCTTGTTCACAGTAAGAATGCATTTGGACACATTATCCATACACTCAGTATTTTGTTTCATATAAGCAGCTTGCTCCTTGGAGAAAAAATCTAAAGGAAACAAGAAAGTAACACAAGTTGTGTTCAAAAAAGGAAAGCATTTGACATCAAGCTACTTAAATTTTTTAATTTTTTAATGCTTTTTAGGTAACTGATTTTATACCAAAATGTGTCCTGAGTTTGGCTGGGACAATTCATTTTTTCTTCATAGTTGGTACAGTGCTTTGGATTCAATGTTGATACTGGATTATATTTGGATTAATGTTGATAACACGCTGAAAAGCATGACTTCATCTCTTACTGCTCTTATTTTCTTAATTTTATTTTCAACCGAAAGTGTGTTGGGTTGTGTATCCCCCAAAACACAAAACTGGTAAGGTTAAAAGCAAGCAGGGTAACACTTTCCCTTATCTTGCTTATGTATTTGACCATACCACATCTCTTTTTTTGCAGTCAGCTGAGAACAGATCCCCATGTGTAACACAACTACAGTTTTACAAATCATTTTCCAAGAAAAGGGAACTGAAAGCTACTTTACCCTACAGTTTGATGGAAACAGAGTTATTGTTTTTCCCTTATCAGCTAAATGCCCTCTTATTGAGGCCACACTATATAGATAAAACACATGAACACAGAGAACAATAAAACATTATTAACCATATAGGGAAGCTTCAACTGAAGCTCCACCCAAACTGGATCGCGTAGGGAATCTGCTTTCAGAAAAATCCATATTGGGTATTATTTTTTCCTGTGAGAGAATTGTTTATTCATTTTAATTCCAGACATGTGTTTGCAGGGGAAGGGGGGTTATTCCTTAGGTTTTGTTGTCATTATTACACCTTTTTATTTATTGCTCCCTTTACCCCCCTTAATTCCACTGGCCTTCAGAGGCTCAGTTCAAAACACTTCTAAAACAAGGAAAGCAACCAAAACACACAGTGAGCCTCCAGCCCTAATTCACTTGCTGAACAAGAACCACTATATGAATTGTATGCCTTCGAGAGACATATCCGCACTTCAGAGAGCTATTCAGGGTATTTTTACTTGTGCAAGCAAAATGCAGTATTAGAATTACACAAGCAGCTGTGAGAAACCTGCATAGGAACTCTGCCCTGAAATTCAGTGGTGAACTTCAGTCTTGTCTTTTCATCAGGGTTTCTAATTTTCCAGTTAATTCTATTCTTTTCTCAATTTCAAAGAGTGCTCAGCTTCTTTTTCACCTACCAGCCCCCAAATGTCAAGCAATCAGAAAGTTTCTGAGCTTCTGATTTCAATTGAAGTAGACAGAACCAAATTAGACTGATTTAAAAAAAAAAACAACAAAACAAAACCAAAGCCAAACATCACACAAAACAAAATGAGACTCGAGGAGTAGTTTCATGAACAAGTTGTTGAACAAGAATGTAAGTTAAGGCCATTACCTATCCTTTCAATGCTCTAACATTTTATCCTAACTGCTCTTTGCAGTGTCATGGCCCTGGCTAAGAAAAGCATAGTGGGTCATTAAGACATTTCCTCAAGGACTCAGATCATGAAGACAGTTTTTGTCCTGTAGTCAAGGTAAAGCTAACTCACAGTAACATAGCAGTGCAGTATTGTTCAGCTGGGGTATTTGATAACATGCTATGTACTGTGGTTGCTGAATCAGCTGCAAACTTCAAGGTTCATACTTTGATTTTTAGATATACTAGACTGTAAAAGACAGGTAGGAGGAAGTTAATTTGCTTAGCCATTTTCATTCTCATTTCAGGATTCACCTTAGCTGAAAAGTTTATCCAAGAATACAATCTCTTTCTACATCAAATTTACACATGTATGTCAAGTTACGTTCCCAAGTTTAAGACACCGTAATTTAGGTTTATTCATTGCAATGAAGTATCAGAGAATACTAAGTGCTACTAGCAGCAATCCAAATAACAAGTGTTTTTGCTCCACCGGAAAAGCGGTCAGTGTTCAGTTCTTCTGGACAAATGTTTAACAACTAAACACAGTTATATACAACAGTGGAAAGGGAGGAGACATTTTGGAAGAGTCAAAAGCTACCATTAGCTTCAGATATATTCAGAAACATCACATGCTCTTTCCACTCCTACTCAGTTGCTTTTTATAGCCTTAGCATTATCTGTAAGTTTGCAACATTATAACAAAGAAATTCTAGTAAACTCAGGACACTGGCACATGCACCCTCAGGCTCCTCAGCAGAGTACAACTGTGTAGTACCCCACAGAAAACTAAAGATTACTTCTATCTAAACATGCTTTAGCTCCCACCTGTCTGCTAACAAATAAAACCCAGCCTTTTAAATGGAAAAAAACCCAAACTTCCCTGTCCCATTTTCACAACAGCAAGATGGATTTGTACTGCTACAGAAAGGAAAAAAGGTTAAAAAAGTTAACTACATTTATTACAAGAAGCAATCATAAAGAGTGGTGGCCTTTTACTCATCTCTAATCTTTTTTGAGAACCTGGTTCAGTAACAAAGGTGTTGAGCCTTCTTCATAAAAAGCAAATCAGCAATTTCTCTCTTCTGAGGCTTCTCTTTAGGCAGTATCCTAAGTAATACTGAATGTAAACTGTCCTTTTTGGGGAAAATATTAAAAAAAAAAAAAATGCTGAGATGGAACAAGTCCAGGGAGCAACTATCACTTTTATTATGCACAAGGGAAAAAAGATGTGAAATGTGTCACAGTCTTAGAAGAACCACAGCTTCACGCATAGCTTTAAAAATCAGAACATTTAATGTAACGTAATCATCAGTACCTTTAGAACCTCAAAGCCGGTATTTGTGACTTGCTTTGCTTTTCTTCTCAATA
Organism: Empidonax traillii; assembly: GCF_003031625.1. Classification (NCBI taxonomy): domain Eukaryota; kingdom Metazoa; phylum Chordata; class Aves; order Passeriformes; family Tyrannidae; genus Empidonax; species Empidonax traillii. The sequence continues at coordinate 518,208 of NW_020955567.1, read as the reverse complement.
GTTGTTCTCTTGGAAAAATAGACTAGTAGGTCAGCACACTTCAAAATGTCTGATTGTTTACTCTCCATACCAAACTACTCAGTTTTCATGTTAAAACGGATCACTCCATAGTGATTTCATCTATCCTGTGATATCTTAAGAATTCACTTCATAAAATATTTAAACATTCACAAAAATTTGCAAGTCCTGAAAAGCTATCCATGAGCTTGAGTGTGTTTGTTGTTAAGTTTTCAAAAAAATAATTTCAAAGTATTTTATTTGGTTTTTATGGCCTTCTAGAAAAAAAAAAAAAATCTTCCTTCAGCTTCACAGGCATAACCTAATTTCAGTATTCCTGTAACTGTTACAGCACCACAAAACTGTGATCTCTAAACTCAAGGAGTAATTGTCCCTTACTTTAACTGCACCACTTCAAACAGCATTTGAGTGAAGAAGGCAAAAGCAGTCACTATATTCCAGCTGAGAATTTTCAGTAACATAAAATAACTTTGGCAGATATCCCCATCTCATCAATCTCCATGTTATGAGGTAAAAAGATGCAAGTATGGAATTCAAACTGCTGCAGTAAATCCCTCCCCCTAATTTTTTTTATTTCAAGTGGCCCATAATAGTCTGTTCTTCAACTACTGTACTGAAAAGCTGATCCACAAAGAAACACGATCCTGCACTCTTACTGCTTTTTTATTAGATAACCTGTTAAATAACACAAACAATACCAGATTCTCATAACTAAATTCAGGCTTAAAAGCAAGGTTTAAGTTATAAAAGCAATGTCTGAATATTTCACTCTATCTCATAATAAGAGTAAAATGCCCACAATTCCACCTCCAACTTCAGTGAAAAGGGAGACCACTACACCACATGTAGTGACAAGCACCTCTCCACATTTTGATGAAAGGAGAAGACATCAGAAAATGCACTGCTTTCCAGAAGCAAAAACCTCAAGATAACTTTTTTCCAGTCTACTTTTAAAAACCAAGTACAATTAAAGGTTTGGTAGTTATGCTTTAGGAAAGCACTATTTCTGACAAGAGGTTTTTTTGGCGGGAGTGCAGAGTATCATTCACGGATAGTAAAGATGCAGAGTCCATCAGGACAGATTACTATTTTAACACCTTGTCAGCAGACTACCTAGTTATAAGTCTAGCTCTCTTCTTTCTACCTACACCACACAGCTGGCTAGTTCTTAAGTTCCAATTCAAAATTGCCATAAAGTGTTGACAAGTTTCATGTCATTGTATTGACACACTAGCACTACTGGAAGAAATGGAAGTCAAAGTAAAAAACACTTACACAGACTTCCACACTGAAAGGATTTGATTAATACCATTTTTCTGTACATCACTTCTCCGATGCACTGATATATACCACCTTGGATATAGTTGAACAATAAAGTTTTATTGTGTTTCTTTGGACACAATGTAGTTCATTAATGTAATCTTTCTCTTTCCCACAGTGCTCTGTACTGCAGATCACTGTGGAGATTGTTGCCATGTAAGCTCTTTCCTTCCTATATCCTTTAGGACAGAAGGAATCCAGATCAGAAAGAATACACTTTAAGAATTCCAGTTATCATACTGGAATAAGGTAACTCTCCTTATCCTCAGAAAAATACACGTGCAGTAGCAAACCCCATATTGTCAATGATCCAGACCTTGTACTCGCACAAAGGCAATGACTGCTCTAACAACACAACATGGAAGTTTAAGAACACATCATCTAATAACAACTGCTAGAAACTTAATGCAAGGCAGCTCTTTGTGCCAACTTATTTAGTCAATAATTTTTATTTAGTTTTATTTAGTCAACTACTGATACTGTAGAGAGCCTACCTGAATATGCTCCAAGGCTTTGGAGAATTTATGGCTGTACATACTCCACTTTCAAATCTTCCAGATGAGGAAAAATGAGTGAATGAAACCAGGACCAGAGCATGAGAGAAATAAGCTTAGTAGGTGAGTATCACCGAAATCAATGTCTTTTACACATTGTAATAATGCAGACAACACACTGCTTTAACACTCTTCTCCCATGATAGTTCTTAAGAAGAACTGATAGAGAAGCAAGGATAGAAAACTCCACCACATTTATTAGCATTCTGAAGAACAGAAGGGAAGTCAAAAAGCCTACAGAAAAGTTTATTGTCTCTACTTTAAGATTGTTTTCTTAGAATAGAATACAAAATAAAAGTAGAGAGTTTTCATCTAATGAATACAGGCAAGATACTATTGCTGCTAAAGCAATTTTCTGAGATGAGTTGGGTTTAGCTGCTTTGTGCATGTTTGCCACAGATGCCTAATTAACTTCTCTTTGCATTAGCTTTACTTAAATTCTTTCAGAACCAATTATTATAATCTAGAACATATGTGCATACCCATTGAAATACAAGTTCATCAGAAAAAAAAATAGATAAAAATTTTGTTTTAACCCAACTAGTTTTAATCTACTAGTGATATTATAGACAAGAGAAACACATTAATGTAATTACCTCCCTTGGTGTAAAACAACTGTACCCATGGTTTTTGAAGACTCCAGATAGGGGATTTTTGTTATTGGTTTCCTCCTCCCCCTCTTTTTTCCTACACAGAAATAGCCAAAGCTTCCTCTCTGTTATGTGGGTAGAATAATTTTATCATGTACACGTTCTTTATACTGAAAGCAACCCTTCACTTACGCTATCCTTCCACTTTCCCACTGAAGGGCGTGCCCAATAACCTCAGCTCCAGATTCAGTGCCTTTTACTTTTTATGATCTTCTAACATAGCCTCACTAAAATACAAAGCCTCAAGCTTGAAAGTCTTCATTAGTAAATTACACCATGTCCGTTTACAGAAGTGGTTGACATCTGGCCCAGGCTGAGGCACATTTAGGTTAATATTCAGGTGCCTAACCAAAAATGGCTCCCAGCAGTCTGCCAACAGTGCTGCCCAGCAGTGCTTGGGAGAGCACTGGTTAGCATGGCCAAAGGCACACAAGATGACACTCTAATAGCATAGGAGAGTTTAACAGTAGAGGCAACTGAGTTTAGTGCACAGCAATACTCTCAGCTGCCACAATTAACTACAATAAACATAGCCAAAAAGAGTAGAACAATTCAAGGGGCATTTTAAATAGCTAATCAGAAGACAAGTTTCTTAGTGGGGATTCTTAGTCTGCCCCTCACTTTTCTTTTAGCAGTTAGACACATTTCCTCAAAGGGAAAGAAAATACAACACTGAACTGTATTGATACTTAATTCTGAAACTAAATGCTCAGATTTATTCATCAGTATGTAATACAGTAGACCTGTTCTGTGGCAAATTTTTTATCTCTTTTTAGCCCGTCATGGAATAAGGGCCATTTTTATACATGGTTTTTAAGTGCACGTGTATCTACATTCTCTCTTTCACTTCCTAAAAAGCAAGATCTTCAAAGTGTTATGGCTGCTGCTTGCAGACAGAAGATATGCTGGTACCAGACACCTGACTGCAGCTGCAATGTGGAAAATCTCCTGTAGATTGAAGAGGGAGCAGAACTGTAAACAAACTCTTACCATCTGTCTAAACTACTCTGGTTTTGATTAGAATCTAAACAGTTATATACAAAAGCCATAAACTCTCAGAAGAATGATGATTATGAACAATTTGAAAACCACAGTTAAAGAAGTAGTTTCTCCTGTTATACTCGTGTTATATTTTGAAGTCCAGACGTAACACAGAAAAACAGAGGAAACATCTAACACGAACACAGCCTTTAAGTATACGGAGCACAACTGTGGATATACAAAAGAGCATGCTGATTGATGTGAACATTAGCTTCCTTTTTTTTTAATTTCATTCAATAATCTTATTCTCTATTTTGTTACTCTCCAGCACTAAGACAGGAAAACAGTGTTTCTAAAACCAATTTATTTATACCCAATAAAAATATTTAATCTTTAACCAGAATTTTAAACACTTTTCAACGGTAGATAATTTTTATATCTTTATTATTTAAATTTGTGACTTGAATTTGACTACTTGTAAATTATTTAGTTATGATCAACCAAGAACCACCAGAGAAAGCTAAACCTTATGCAACACTTCTCAAAAAAGAACACAAACATTTAGTTACTAAATATTAATAGCAGACAAAAAGTACGTGGCATCAGCATGTTTCAAACAGCCACGTGCTTATGTTTCTATCATTTCCATCTATAAAACTTCATGTTTCTCACAGCTGAAGCTTCTGAACATATGCCATCCAGTTTTCAACTCTTCTTTTGCCCCTTTACTTTTAATTAAAACTACTAGATTAGGCAATGGAGTTCCATGAACTCAACAGGCCAAAATGTCAAGTAATCTCAGAAGAAGAAGCCTGGTAGGTTTTACCTATCAGACCTCACTAATGAAAAGCAGCAGGAGTCTTACATAGATTTTGAAACACCCTCACATCATTTTTGTGGCATCACATCTACTTTACCTGTCAACTCTTAAGAGCAGTCACTTTTATTCTATTTGGATAGCACTTCTGGCCACAAAAAATAAACTGACAAGACAAGAAAAATACCATATCATTAAACTGCCTCTTCAGAACTAGAAAATTTCTCTTCCTCATTGGGCTTAATGACAATGTGAACACACTGAAATCCAGCAGGTAGCTGTCCATGCACTGCACTGCTTCCATGTGCATGTCACTTTTTAGTGCCTCTCAGCTGTCATTATAGCAACACACCAAGGAAGTCAGGGTAAAACTGTGGATGAGAAGTTCCTGTTCTCTTATAAATAAAATGACTGCAATGAATCAATTGCAAAATATGGCAACAGGAAACTTTATTATCTGGTTTGTGAATCTAAAGCAAGTTTCATATAATAATCTTTTTTTACTACTCTGAAGTTCATATAAATTCCTCAGAAAGTGATTTATGTTACTGTCTGCCTTCAGTAACAAGTAACACAATAAATAAGGTTAAAAATATAGCAAGTAAAAAAACTTCCACAATAAATAAGCATATTGCATATACATACATACATACAAGTGATACCAACCTTCTAAAGGATATACTGCAACCAAAATCAAAATTTACTTCAAAGGAAAGATATTGCAAAGAAACCAAGCAGTGGCCTCTAGTAAAATGGGCAAACAGCATACGGGATAACACAAAGTAAGATTAAGCTAATGACACTGCAATATTACAGCATGGACATAATACTGTCTGATCTTCCAAAAGAGCCAACACCAGATTGTTTACTGATCCTTACTCTCTAGTAACCATTAGTAAGACATTGTCTAATGAAAGAAAACACTTCATTGCACTAAGGAGAAAGTTTTCTACAATCTATTTATAAGCTGAACATTGAAACTCTTCCATGGAAAGTCAGAATCTGTAACTTTCTTAAAAAATATCTGTATTAAATGCAATACATTCCACTGAAAAATAAACACACACCTTGGTTCTCAGTCTTACCTCAGCCCATTTAAGAATACAAGTCATGCAGAAGATATGACTGCAGTTCTCAGGAAAACCAATCTCTTGCTCTAGAAGGCAGTTCAGACAGATGGGGCACGTGTTGCCGTCGTACAATAAAGTAGAACAGGAACAGCCTTCTTCATTTTCTTCACCTGGTATTATTAATGCCAACACTGAGAATTTTTGACAGTTTTTGAAAAAAAAGTCCTTCTAGATTTGAATAATAAAGCAGTGAAAAGACTCAATATTTCTGCACTGTAAGGTAAAGTCTGTGTGTGTGTAAATATTGAAGTATATTATTCAAGTCTAAGCTGTGAAGGTTAAATTTTACATTTGCACTCTCAATTAGTATGCTGCTTGTTCTGGAAGAAGTATAAACATAACCACTATCTCATAATATTTTTCATTGGCCTGTGGGGTCCCCATATTTCCTGTCTCTTCTCTTTTTTTCCACTTGCTGAATTATAGTAGCAAAACAAAAATGGTGGTAACAATTGTTATTCAGAGAAAATAACGTAGAGTAAAATTGCTTGAAGAAGAGTTCGTGCATTTTTGTATTCTGAAAACACTTTCTAACTTTACCTTCCATGCCTTCATGCTTCTGATCCTCAGTATCTTGAACACATTGCTTTCTGTTCTTCATCTTCTTATAAAATGTAGTCTGGAAAACACAGCAACATTTACACAGTTACTTCAGATTGCAAGTTGAAAATAAAAAAATTATTGAGTGCTCTCCATCTCATTATACCTTTGTAGAGCAGAAACACATGACATTAAAAGTTAGAGAACATTTACAATCTGTTTGCTATTTATGAGTATCATTACTGCTGTCTAGCCACTGATGCTTCCAACTTCAAAATTTGCTTTTGTTCAACAAATGCAAAGTTTTTGCGATGGTTTAATACCACTACTAGTGCTTTTATTTTTAAAAATTAAATGTATTGCTAAGTTTTTAGGCAAATCACCCCTTGAAACACCGCAGTAACTAAAATCTGCAAAATGCCCTTTGCAAATGTTTAAAGTAACAGAATTAAATACACAAGCACCAGAAGAGTTGGTTGCTTTACAAACCTAGCATCACCCTAGTGATGGCAAGTGAGAAAAAGGAAAGCAGCTTATAATTGTATGATAAAAGCAAGAAGGAAACAATTTGAACTATTTGATCTCAGGAAAAAAAAAAGCCAGGGAACTTTGTATCAAACAAGGGGCAGGTCACAAGCACCGGTACAACAGAGTATCATGAATGGGGAGGACGCACCTTTCAGATAAAATGGATACATCTTAGTGATACACATCAAAGTTGAAAGAATTTGACCTCACATAAGAAACAGCAAGTATATGTTCCTTGGAAGTTAACTTACTACATACAGAATGAAACAGTTAGAAAAAAAAGTATCTATACCAAGGACCGAATCTCCTGCATTTCCAACTCCTGAGTCACAGCAGAGATGGCACACACACCTAAAGCTCCAACCTAGCAGCCCTAGCTAGAAGGATCTGCAGTTTTCTTCTGAACTATATAAAGCTCTAAAATTATTATTTATAGGGACAAATTAAAACTTCACAAGTGATTGAAGAAATCAGAAATTACCAAGATCTGCTATTAAGCACTCAAACCTGAAGCAAACCAACTGAGGTTTATTCTCACTCTTCGATGCCATCACGCTCCTCAACCAAACTTCCTCCCATTTCACTTACAAACTACACTACTCTCCCTCTACTACCAGGATATCCAGAAGAGCAAGAGACAGAATTTGCCTCCCCAAACTTTCCTTCTAATCAATTACTTATTGCTTGATCTTGGCAGCAGGAAGTATTTTAACAATTATTTCTTTATACTGAGAAAAGCAACACTTTAAACACCAACAGATCACTAAAGAAATGGTCAAAACTGTAAAAATAATTAGAAATCTGTAATTAGAATTCTAAATGGCTTCAATGTTCCCATTAGAAATTACTTTTTAATCCCTCCTAAGGGAGAATGTGAATCAAGCTACCTGAGGGTAGGCAAAAGTGAAGGGACAAAAACAGAAGCCTAGCTATAAGGGATTTCCCCCCTACACTGTTATCCCATTTTGAAGCAAAAAATAGCTTCAAAAGATATTATTAGGATACATGGCATCAACTGTAGATTGGTTACTAGCACTAATAGTAATACAAACTGAGTTGCAGTAAATACTGTAAGCTGTATGCAGGTTCTGTTAGCAGAACCACAACTGCCCAGACCACCACCTCCGCAGGTGAGACAAGGTGAAATCCAACAAAAGCCCAAATGCTACTTCAAAATTTAATGCCTTCAACAAGCAAAATCTGCATTAAATTCAGACTAGTAAGACCACTAAAACCATATTTGAACTTAAGAGATCGAGATGAGGTCTGTTGCTTTCACTGTGATTTGCATAAGGAGTTAAGTGGCTTTGGTCCCAAGCCAGTGTAAATCGTGGGGTGCTGTGTGGTAGATATGCTTTTATACCCAAAACATAAGAACATCCCTTCTGCTTTACATCTTAACAAAACCTCAGCAATGCTTTACAGAAGCAGAAAATTCCACAAGCTGTACTCAAACCTCTCTCAACCCTGGGAAGTCCCAGGGCACCTCGTAGCTGAGGCAGTTTAAAGACAAGATCAAGAATTCCGTGCTCCGCATGCATCCACAGAAAATGATTTATATAGATACAATTTAGATACCGAAATAAGCAGTAGCTATTGAGTTCATGCTTATTATAACAGAGGTCTTGAATACACTATAGCAGATTATAGAAACAGAACACATAGAAGCTCTTCAGATTCATTTTTCCCCAGAAAAAGTAACCTTTTACTCCATTGTATTCTTTCTAGACACACAGACATCCCAGAAATTCTGGCACTCTTCCAATAATTTGAAAAACAGAGATCCTAAAATTTTGACAGAATATCAGTAAATCCAAGACATGCAGCAACTGAAAACACTTATGTGGTGTTATACCATTCTTCTCACAAACCTATTACTTAAACAGATTCTGAGTGCTGCTAATGCATTTCACAGATCACTTTGCACAGTACAACTTCGTCAGTTCAATACCACATTTTACTTAACACAAAAGAGGAATTGAACAGCACTGAAATATTTATAAATAAAGTAAAAGGTATCATCAACATTTACACACTATTTAACAAATTTACTTTGGAAAGATTATTTTCTGCACTACTTTAAAAGGGGCATCACAGTCATCAAAATAGCAGAAGAGCTAACACTGGACTACCATTAAATTCATAAAATTAAAAACAGAGTTAGGAAAAGAGAACCTGGTGGTTTAAGAAGAGCAGACAGTACAGAAAACAAAACACTTATTTGTCCCAAAATGTGACCTATTCCTTTAGATTATTTTAAACTTCAAAGCATTTTGGAAGCATTGGTCAGACTTGGTCATTCCAGCTGTATGCCATGCATATAAGTCTTGGCTGGGGGAAGGACAAAGAAAAAAAGATTTTTTTTTTTTAATTTATTTTCCCAGTTACCAAATTGTATAGGCTCATGTGAAGATTGTATGTCCACATCCATGGCTAATCATGTCTGATCAGGTTGATACGTATTTGAAAAATGCTAATATCCACAAAGTACTTAGGCCAGATTCCACTGACTCATGGCCAACACATTTTAGTTGTGATACCTAGCTGATGTGAAATATTAGAAAATACCCCAAGACATACACATACAAGGCACTTGACAGCAACAAGTGCTAGACTATGTTAAGGCTGACCAAAGGGGGGAGTGGGGGGGGGGGGGGGGTGGAAAACCAACCCCCTCCCAATTCTAGAGATAAAATACTTTCTAAAAATGCCTAAAGACAGCACTACAGCCAAGACCGTACCTTTCTAGTGCTTGAGAGTTCTCAAGAGAAATACCTTATTTCACTTCATATTTGGGATAAAGACAAGGGTATTCTAGTACATTGAATAGAGAACAGTAAACAAGGGCATTAACACAGATATACCACACCATTTCCCTGTTTTTTAAAGGAGTTACACATTTAAGTTTCTAGGCTATCTTCAATGGAAATTCCTGTTCTTGTTTTCATGGAATGCATCTGCCAACAAAAGTGCTTAAGCAGAGTTAACTGTAGATTGCAGTAATAGACTTGTCACTGTCCATCTGAGGAACACAGCTTCACGAAGTACTCAAAGAACTCCATAAAGAGACTAAGTGCCATTTACACACATTAAACAATTTCCTATATCACAAAAGTATAAGTGTGATTTACCTTTTATATTAACACAAAGTACTTCATACAATTCACAACCTAAAAATACAGATGTATTTTAACACTAATTCACTGTGCATGCAGAAAGAAAAGACTTGGTCTGTTCAAAGTCATGCCTCTAAACTTCTTAATGACTCTATTACATTAAAATCTTAAAATTAAATAGACATAAAAAATAATTGGTTGAAAAAATTATAGTAGCCTAATTATAAGTGACATGAAACTAGAATATGCCTCCATTTTGCCTGACTGTAAGACCAAGTCCTGACAAGTGTTCTTTACACCCTGTAAATAAAATGCAACAACTAAATACACTCTTCCTCTAACATAGTAACAGCCTAGAGACCCATCTACACAGAAGCACCCTGGTTCAACTGAAAAAGGGGTTGGAAATCCAGAACATATGTAACAAGTGAGCAAGTGCAAAATGATGTCCCAAGACAGGCTTACTCCTTTCTGCAACAGACTTAACTCAGGAAATATTTGTAATCAAACTTTCAGCTTCTTAGATGGACGTTGCACCAATACTCATAGTAGTAAGCTTATTTTGACTGTTCTCTTTAAATATTTTATTTTAAAAAGGATTTGGGGGACTCTTAGTTCTGTTTTGATTTTTTAATAACTCAAGAAACAATCAGTTTCAAATTAGAAAAAACAGTCAGACTCACATTCAGTATACAGAGTATATTTGCTTAATAAAACAACATTAACGTTCTTGACTCCCATCTAAATTTTAGGTAGCAACAGGTAGGAGTTTTACCCTATGCATTTTGATGGTCTTTAAGAGACCTGAGCAGGAGGTTCAAGCTGCTTCCTTCAGAAAGTATGTTTTTAAGGAAAACAGATCTTAATAACTAGTCACATTTACAGAAACGTATTTTTTGTTGTTGTTTTAGTAATAAATGACAGAACACAGAGAGTCCTCTGGAGTTCCTCAAACGGGCTCACCGTAACCTCTGGAGCATTACTGTGCAAATGTCCAGTTGCTTATGAAAATTTTGAAAAAGTCCTGTGCCACCTTGGAGATGGGCTGAGGAAACTCTTAGCATTTTCAATGGCATTTGAACATTTGAAAAGCTTTTGACCTACATTGTGTCTACACAACACATGCAATAGGAAAAAGAGAAGGATAAAGATGCTATTGGTTATTTGCAAAAGTACATCAAGAATTTTCACAGTTTATTTTTTTTATTTGGAAAAACAACTGATTTGTCAGAAGAGCCTGGAAGGTAGAGTTGCTTCAAGTGACAATTGAGTAATGTTGTTTGCCTGCCAATAAATGAAGGCTAAACTGAGGATCTGGAAGCACTTATCGCAGATTTTCTCCTTTGTGTAGTAAAATCTCATGGCCCAAAACATATAGTGAGAACAGAACCAACAGGCACACGCAAAAGGGACTTTTAAAGAGGTTCTTTACTCTTTATATGCTCAAGCTGCACCTCCTCTGCATTCCCAAATCAAATGCCACAGAACAAAGATGAGGAGAAAGAAAAAGACCAGTGCTATGCTTTGGGGAACAAAAACATAAAACCTTTTCTATAGGTGGTTTAAGCCTATTCATGTAGAACCAGTGTCTTGGAAAGAATCAGTGCTATTTAGGCAAGGACACACAGCTGATTTAAAGACTTCTTCCAGGCCCTCGAAGGATGCAATTACCCAAGAAAGCTGAGTTAATCTAATCTAACACCTTGCACCACCAAAAGAAGCAGCTCTGTTTCTTACCACTAGTGAGGGTGAGCAGACTCAGCTAAAAGCCACAGGTGTCCAAAGACATTGCAAGTGAAGACATAAAATGGGATTGCCCCTTTTGGCAGTGCTAGAACAGCTAAGATTTTGTCAGACTTTCCCTTCAAGGACACAGTGGTATATAGATTAGCTGGCAGGCCTATGAAAACACAAGGTAAAGTCACAGCCAAGTGGCTAGAACTATACCATCCTAAACAGTTCACTTCCATCTGTTGCTCTTCCCCTTCCCTACACACAAGAAGGTAAAAAAAACCCACACCCAAAGCAACACCGTGGATATCCTCCTCAGGATTTCTTTTTCCACAGTCTAGCAGAAAGACACTGACATGCACACTTCAACTGCAGATGCTGTGGCAACAGCTACGTCCCTGCTGGAATCAATGCTTTCATTTTTGTGGCCACCTCAACAATAACAAAGTGAACAGCAGCTGCAGACACTCAACACTCATGTCCAGTCAGCACTCACAGAAGTGCACACTACAACACTGAACTGCCTCCCAAGGAAGGAAGACAGGCACAAAAGTGCTTGAGAACTGTTGCAGTGGCTCAGATGCAGCAGCTATCATCTAGTAACATGTCTGACCATCCAAAGAGACAAGAATTTCAAGGAAGACTTAGAACCATATAGTGGACACACACAGAGGGTAATCTTTCTGTATAAAGCTTATAAACATGAACTGCCTCAAAACCTGCTGTACAGACCTTTTCACATTAAGTCAAGGGAGTAGGCAGTGTTCCTCACTGAAGTCTAACAAAAGAGCACCTGCAAGACACAGGCAAAACATCAGGGTAGTAAGAAAGATGACATTTAATAAGACCTCACATATTTGAGAATATTCTATAAATATGGGGGGGGGTAGAGGGGGAGAGGAGGGTAGATGGAACACACCATGTCTTTTACAGAATGCTGTGTGTTAGAAGTGCTGCTACAAATCAGAGTGAACTCTAGAGTCTAGCATGTAAAGCACTTCTGTTTACAGGACAATAAGAAAAGGTAACCAAACAGTGTCAGCAATACCACATCATTTATCAGTGCCTTGACAACCTATGCTGATCCCCAAGTTTCTTTAGTATTCTACAATTACTAACAATAACTGAAGAACACTTTACCCATCATCCACATAACTACTGGGACAATCCATATAAAGACTGATGTTTCCATCAAGCCACAAATGGTATGAACATTGGACCAAAACAGTTAAAGCATCGAAGGGATATTAATTCTCTCTGTCAAAAACATACTGAAGGTTTCCCTGTATTCATCAGTTCTCACCATGCTAGCACACAAGACAAAGCCCCATTTTCTGAAGAAGCTCATGAAGAAGTGAAGGAAAACTGATTACAAGCTTGCGCAGCAGTTAGCAGCTTTTAGGCAGGACAAAACTGAATATGGCACTGAACTAGTTACTTTACTGGCACCGATGAGTAACTAACTTACAGGAGGCAAATTTTATTTCTCCTCTTTCTGTACTGTCTACCACAAAACACTTTATTCCACTAGGATAGGCAGCAGAAGTTTAGTAGAAGTTTCTCCACAAGTCAATCTAAATCAATTACCCCTACAGGATTTTCAGTATCTGCCATCATTTGTGAGGTTAACTCCTCAAACCATGTGACATTAACTGTCACAGTATAGTGAAATGACAGGTCTATACCAACAGTATGTTTAGGGTGACCGCTGACAACCAAGATGGCTTTGTGTTAGAGAAAATTTAGTTTGCAGACCAAGAGCTAGATAAAGCTAAATGTGATAGTCAGCAAGGAGAAGTAGAAAAAAAAGGCACTTGGGGGAGTTAATTGTCACAGTGCAGTTTCATTGATTCAAAGTATATATTTACAGCTGATCAATCTAACCTGTAATATAAAGTTATGCTTGTGTTCGACCCGGTGACATTTCTCAGCTTTTTGAGAAAAACCCTTCCCACTGTGCTAGAGGACAAATTAGGTTACTCAAGACTTTGTCAGCTCTTCACAATGCAAAAGCAGTGAAGACAAAGCCCTGTAGATTCCCTACATGTGGAACTAAGGCAGTTTTGCAGGGTGGCTCCTCAGTAAGGCTGCTGCTGATAACACTGTTTTCCAAAGATGTTCTGAATTATACAAGACAGTCCCAGACCTAATCTTTACAAAAGTGCACAGCTGGGTTCACAACAGTCATAGGAAGGAAACATTTATTGGAGCCATAGTTAATTCCATAGTGAAAAACAGCTTCATATACAGAAGGCAGGAGGAATAAAACCTTCTAAAGACTGATAAAAGACGAAAAAAATGTAAATTTACAGAAATTAAAAGCCAACCTTATTTTGCTTTCCAAAACACTATTTTCAATAGAAGGCAATATGCACTGTGCTGCTGTTTCTCCTGTGCATGTGTATGATATGACTTCCAACAGAAGAACCACAACACCACAACCACCCCTGTGGAGAAAACATATGTATGTGCCACTGGCTAAGTCACACAATTTCGTATCCTGATAACAAAACACTGAAATACTGTAGTAATTACCACAATACAAAGAAATATGAAAAAGTGTATATAATATGCTCTCACAAAATGTACATTTCAGCACTTAGGTGTTTCTTCTAAGTAGTCTGTGACTGAACTGGGTGAAATTGAGACTTACAAACAACAGGAACTCATTAGGGATTAGGTACTATTGTCATGGTGCACATTGTTGAAGCAACTAAGTCAAATCAGCATAAACTCATGACCTTGCCTTCCGCTGCTGAGGGTCCTTAGTCACATGCATACTTTTGCAGCTGGAAGGGATAGCATTACATACCAAAGTCAGCAAAAATGGCTCAGCCATTTCTAAGAACAGTTTAAAAAAAAAAAAAAAAAGTACTTTTTTCTAGCCACTTGGAAGCACTGGAATTTTCATGCTTTCCACCAAAGAGCAGATATTTGGCAGTGGGTCACTGAGATCAAGAAATGCTTTACACACAAACAACCCTTCCAATTATAGCTATGATACCAAGCATGGTGGGGGAAGTTTGCATTTACTCAATAAATCTTTGCTAGTCATTGCATTTAATTTTTCCCCCATAAATTTGATCTGTGTTTAGCCACACGAATAACTTTAAGTTCCTATCCCACTGCTACACCGCACATGCAACATTCCCACAAGATGAATGAGCATACTTCAGCCATTGCTATGGCAACACAGCAGGATTTGTTACAGTCATCTCTCTGATGCTAAAGAAACTAGAAAGACCATCTTTCTTTTTCTTAATACCATCCTAATCATACCCAAATAGCTGGACTTAAAACACCAGGATGCAGAAATGGAACCAAAAGACCTGGCAAAGACAGAAGCGGAACAGCTAAGACCTTTCAACAGTGGAAGAAAAATGATGGGTAAAACCGATGAAGTAAGACTGAACTCAAATGAAAAGCTCAGGGCAGCAGCAAGAAGCACATTTAAGATGCAAAAAGTAACAGGGCAACAGAAACAGAGTGGTAGGTGGTAAGAATAGCATATCGAGCCAAAGGAAGCATCCAGCAAAGGAAGAAACAGCATGCAGTTGTCCAGCTACAGACATCACTAATTTTTCATTCACCTACAACCTGGGCAGTAGTTTATGTTTTAGTTTCTGAATGTTCAAGTCCTCCAAACTGAAGGACACATCTCTAACAAAATTTATGTAATGTATAGGCTCCCCTATAATTTTATGGATTAACTTAAATGGAAAAAAATGTACTACAGAAGATTGGATGGAACCTACACACAGGCTTGATAAAAATACCCTGAACTTGAGCCCTCTATTAAAAGCATGCTGATCTTTCATTTAAAGCATCAAATCAAGACTTCAGTGAGATGACATGTTCAGTATTTACAAAATTTTATTCCCACAAAAAAGGAATTTCAGATTATATGTAAAATTTACAGACATTGAGTCAAAACCAAACAAAATAAAGAAAATAACATTGGCCATTTAAAAGTATGTTTTGTCTCTCTGAGGCATACTCTAAAAAAAGAAAATAAAACCAACGAAAAACACTAGATGAAAGCTATGATGTCAAAAACATAGCCCTCAAGCTTCTTCTGGCTTTGAGTAACAGTATTTTATGAGCTCAGATCAAAGACCTACACTAACTTCTTACAAAATCTGGACAAAAAGAAATGCTGTATTTGTTGGGAAATAGGATTTATGACAACTAAAATAATTTTAAGCATAATTGCATTTTGCACAAAATCTCCAACAATATCTGTAAAATAACAATGCATCAAATGTCACTTCAGAAGTAGTAGATAGATGGGGAGCAAGCAGTTTCAATTACTGTCAATCTTGCTTTCACAGCCCTTATTCAGCGATAACTTTCAAGACAACTAAAATAAAGCTGGAAAAATATGGCCAGGAATGGAAGTATGTGAGAAGATCTCCTTACCACCAGTAACAAAGCAAAAAAGGTAGGACAAACTACTAACCACACAAGATAGCAAAGTCAGATCTGAGCTCGAAAATACAACCTGAACTCCATCACCTTATCTTCCTTTCAACTTGTGAAGAGAGTCTAACAGAAAATCATGCTAATTACCATTTTGGCTTCACCATATGTACTGCATCAAGAAATTATCTAGAACAAAACAGTACCTCACTGCGAACTCTTAAGTAACCAACCTAAGTTTGTTTATAATTGATTATTCTATGTCATTGCAAAGCTTCAGAAACAACTTAAGCCTCCCACATCAACAGTACTAGAAGCTCCCTACAATGATGAATTGTCATTCAAGTTGTCATTTAAAGTTTCTTGCCAGAATAACAAAATAACCACTGGTACCCGCTAGCTTACCAAAGAGTTGCATAAGGTACCTTTCTTTCTTGGGCTGATGAAATAGCACCTTAAAAATCACAATTGCATAGGTTTAAAGAGAAGAATATACTTTACTTTCACTGTTATGGGTATCTTTATTTGATAACATCTCTAAACCAACACTCCAAAGAGTTCAAGGTAATCCTAATAAATCTGATTTTCTCCAACAGAACTTCCAATTACTTTTAGCTACACCCATCCACATCCACAGTAGTCACTAACTCTTACACAACAATTGACAAACTAAGAATGTTTAACAAAATTTAAACTGCATTTAAGAAGTGCTTATTCAGCAGCTCTATAGAAAGCAGAGAAGGTTGTCCCTCCTACGTCCAGACCTGCTGAAGCTATTTGCTCTGCATAATGAGCAGGCCAATTAAGACCGAGCATCTACCTTCAGATTCCACTTTAAATTCAAATTTTGAGTACAGCCCAGTTTCACGTGTCTCCAGCTCTCCTGTAGCACACCAAGAAAGGCAGAAATCTTCAATGCTGCAGTTTCGGCCTCTGTTGCTATCTAAAGGTACGGACGTGTACAAAGACTTCTGTCGTGACACTGATCCCACGGAATTTCACGTTCCTTATTACTGCTGGCACTCTAACTAAAGCCAGGTAGCAAGTAGAGAGACGACAAGTGCTAACTCACTTGAAGTTTCCAAGCAATTTCATACTACCTTGGAAAAGTTCCAAACATCACTAAATGCATCACTCAGCTTTACTCACAGATAGCACCTGTGAGGGCAGATCACAGCTAAGCAGCACTTACTGATCTAATAACAGAGGAACAGAGACTGCATTTTAACAAGAGCTCACCAATCCTTAAAAAATGAATTAAGACAGACATTAGTACTGGTGTATACTGGAAAAACTGACCAGATACTGCAATTTTACAACACTATTAGTCTTTAAAAAATAACTTCTGGAAGATGTATTTCTACTTCTTCACAATTCTCTCTATGTATTCTTTTATATATATATATATATATATATATATAAATTTATACACACAGAAAATCTGAAATAATCTCATAAAGTTCAGAAGAAATACCAGAGACCACAAACTATAAAATGTTATTTTTTTGCATTTTTGCTGTAACAGAGTATTTTTGAGTTAAAATTCAAATTCTGTGTTTCTCATGGAGGAAAAAAGTGTAATACTATTGCTTCATCGAAATAAATTTGTGAGACAGCATAACTCACTAATAAAAAATGAACATGAGAAAATATTCATCTAAGCACAACACATGCAAATATATATACGCACCTACAGGGCATTTATATATATTGTGTGTATGTATTCGTTTCCTGAATAAATAAAATGTGGTATTTTGATCATTCCTAATTTCTTACCTAAGGGAGTGACAACTTTCAGATTTAGTTAAACTGAACTTGTTTCTCCAACTAAAAGCCTTCAGGAAAGTTGATGTGCCACAAAAATAAGATGAAGGAAAGTTGAATCTTTCAAGGAGAGGCAACTTCCCCCCCTTTTTTTTTTCCCTGTAAAAGCTCCCAACAGAGAAAAACTACTTATTGCATCTGGTGTGTGTCACTTAAGTACAGATTATGCACATTCAAACTTTGAGAGCCCTTCCAAGGCAGTCACCATCCTTTGGTGCTCCACCAGACCCAGATGTAGAGGTGATGAACAGCTGTTCAAGACAGCAGAGCTGCAGCTTTAGGGAACAGAAAGGCAGATGTACATTTACCCTAACCCTAAACTTCCACCTTGCAGCATCTATCTACAGCCCTCCCTTTGTTATTTCACGACTGCAGCTAACTTCCTACACAAGAGAATCATCCTTCTCAACTAGCTCAGGGTATCAAAATCAGGCAATTCTCAAAACCAAAACTAAGATGTTTACAGCTTTTGGCTTGTGACCCTATCCTCAACCGTTGGGTGAAAAGACATCAAACAAGTAGGGCAGATATGATGTCACTGCCCTCATATCCTCTCTGCTCACTGCCCTTCAAGGTAAGGTGGATTAGTACGTAGAGATGAAACAAAATGTGTCTACAGTGCTGAAAAGCCATGAACAAGCCCTTGTTTTGAAGTGCTCCAAAGCATATGCACATTACAGATTTCTGGCATTGATGACTACAGAAGATGCTTAACACTGCATCTCTTACATGTGAAAAAAAAATAGGGAAAAAGACTGGGAAATGCTGAGATTTATAAAATTCACTCAGCCTTAAAGGGTTTAGCAGATCAACTGTAACTATTTCAGAATTCATTCGGACAAACTGATAACAATGCTTGACAATATTGAATAACAAGTTTAGCCATCATCAGAAACTGTTCAGCATGTTTTTGTAACTCTTAACTGAAAGGACATTTTTTCTCCCTCACCTTAGACACCACTGGCAAAAAAACCTCTGAACCCTGAATAGTGGACTGACAAAAGGCCAGGCTTCAAGAATTTTTAGTGTAGGTATGGCAAGTCAGCCCATCAAACTTTTATCTGCAGTGCTTTTTTCACCCCCAATAATACCATATATGTTTAAAAACATCATTAATTGAAAGAAAAACCACCCTTTAATTACCATATAAAGCAAACTTAAGTAATATAAAGCTTTTGCACAGGTTTTTTAGTACTCAAGACAATGGAAAACTGAGAAAATTCTCCAAAGAATCCCTGTAACAGGAAATAAAACCAAAAACCAACAGATGTTTGTAACCTGAGGAGAACCATCACATATGAGGAGCAGAACAATCTACAAGTTTTATAAAACCAGGGGCTAGAAGTCATGCAACAACTGCACCAAACTACAGCCAGTTGAGAGCACAAAAACATTTTATCATCTGGATGTTTCAAAAGCTGACTAACCAGAGAACATGATAAACTTACATCTGGCTGTTGGGTCAAACTCAACAACCTTAACAAGTTGTGTTGAAGAACCATAAATTCATGGTCAAAACACTCACTGTATACTTGGAAAAGTGTTCCCAATCATAAAGATACTCTGAATACGAGGTAAACTAGTGAACCTGGGCTTACTGCTATTAAAGCTCTGAAAAACATTCTTTCACGACCATTTGGAAGAGAGATTTCCTCTCACTGCCGCTCACCCAGGCCACAATGCTGTTGTTCATTCTGCTCATTCACAAGCAGACTTCAAGGTAAGTGAAAAACGAAAGAAAATGGATATATCTCTTATTTGTGTCATTTGTCACCTTGGAAGTTGACACATCACAAAACGTAGAACTACTAAACGGAAAGCTTCAAAAGATTTAACATTATGACTGAAAGTCTAAATAGCCTTTCCCCCACCTCCCATATTTCTGATCTTATCTAAGGAAACCAGAAAAACAAACATTGTATTCCTAGAAATGCTAAAGGAAACATTTGAAAAAAGTACTCTGGATCACTTCCAAGCCTTTTCCATGTCTCTGAGGAGGATGCTATCAATTTTCTTTAAATACAGTCAATCTAAAAATACAGCTTTTCCAGTTAAAAAACAAGAGACACAGATTATCACATATAATCAACCAAATTTTTCACCATGTCATTTCATTTACGAAACCTACCACTTATTTCTGGGAAGATCAAATGAAATCCTGACAAAATGACTCTCCCACGTGTAGGAGTCTGAATACCTACATAGTAAAACTAAGTTGCATTACACTTGAAACTATTATCCACTGAAAAGAAAATCAAAAGCCCACAATACATCAGTGATCTACAAACTTAACATCAGACACTAAGTTACTTAGATTTCCCTTTAAGGTTACCAAAGCTACAAAATTACAATCTTAAAATAGCTGTTCAATAATGAGGAGCACTCCATCCATTATATAATTACTACTTCGATGGGCACAGCCTTAACCATCTCTGGACATTCTAAATAAATGACTCAGCCAACAGCACCTAGTTACTGAAATTAAACACACGGCAACTACCTGGCCTTTCTGTTATTTCATTCTTCCTAAGAATTTTAAATTAATTAGTAGTCTAGGATGAAAGTATTGTGAGAGGAAGAGGACCCATTTTAGTCCTAACATTACTGTTTTGTTTTGAAGTTATAAATGTGGAGATGGATTGTCAAAGATGACTTACATTTGGGGCTCAGGTTAATAATATTCTTTAATACTCACCAAAGGGAAAAAAAAAGAAACTAGGACACCGTGTACTATAAAACAGAAGAAGTACCGGAGAGTATGTCACAGGCTCGGTAACTGCATTGCTTCCAGGCTCCAGCGCTACTCTGCGCAACTTTGCTGATGTTTAAGTCACTCGCGATCCCACAGCAGCACAAAAGCAGAGCTGGGCTTTGAGCTGAGCCTCTCCGTGCAACTTCCTCCTCAACTCCAAGGCCCCCGGTAACTCCGGGCACTCCAGAAGCCGCTCGTCCAGCGGACTCTCCCGGTGTTTGCGGTTTCAGGAGGCCGGTCCGGGAGCGGCGGGACGGCAGTGCTTTGCCGGGCCGTATCTTTGTTCCGTGCCGCGCAGGGTCCCCGGGCAGGGCTCCAGGGCTGCCGCTGCTCCCAGGCCGGCTCCACAAGAGCTGTGGGCGCGGAGGGCCCCGGATCGCCGCTGCAGCCCCGCTTTGTTCCCCTCTGGCCCCGGGAGCTGAGCGCGGACCAGCGGGGGTCGAGCAGCAGCACCGGGCCGGGCCGGGCTCCCTCCTGGCTGGTGCCACGACGCGGCCGGCGAGAGGAGCGGAGAGGAGAGGCGGTGAAAGGATGGAAGGGGGCACCGCGGCCGGAGCCGGCACTAAACTCCGCCCAGCCCGCCGGAGCGGCGGGAGCGCCCCGGCCCGCCGAGCCCCGCGCGGTCCAAGGCCGAGCCGGAGCGGGACGGCAGAGCCCGCGCCCCTCCTGCGCTCCCGTTCTCTCCCCTCCTGCCGGCCCCAGCCCGGCCCGCGACCTGAGCGCCTCCCCTCGCCGCGCGGAAACTCCCGGGGGAGCCGGCCGGTCCCGACCGCCGGTGCTCACCTGGCGCTGCGGCGTTCCCTGGCACGGCCGCTGCCCCGCACGGACCGGCGAGTCCCGGTCCGGGTCCGTGTCCCTGTTCCTGTCCCGGTGCCCGCGCCCCTCGGGGCTCGCGCGGCTCGGGGGGCCCCGCGCGCTCAGCGCGCGCCGCGCCGCCACATGTGCGCGCGGTGCGGGGCGGCGGTGCTGACGGGGCCCGCGCGGGGGCGCTGCGACCCCGGGGCACGAGCGGGCGGGGCAGCCACAGAGACGCCCCCGGCCTGGCCCGCCCCCCGAGCATTGTGGGATAGGTCCTCCAGCACCGCCCGCCAGGGAGGGGGCACGTGACCTGCAGGCCCCGCCCCGCGGCCAGGAGCCAATGGGAGGTGGGGGAGGAGAAGGGGGCGGGGCGGGGCTGAGTGCCGCGCGCCGCGGGCGGCTGCGCCCTCTGGTGGGAGAGAGGCGCGGCCGAGGGACGCGGGCGCTGCCCGTGACGTCATCTGATGGCGACGCGGGGTCAGGCCGAGTGCCAACCCTTTTTTAATTATTTATTTATTTATTATAGCATTAATATTATTATTATTTTAATAAAATTGGACGAAATGTGCACTGGGGGAAGTCCTGTGACCGCGGGGGGGGGGGGGGGGGGGGGGGGGGGGGGGGGGGGGGGGGGGGGGGGGGGGGGGGGGGGGGGGGGGGGGGGGTGCGATGGGCCCGCGTGGGGAGGAGGCAGCGCTTGTGCAGGGGCTGGCCCAGAGCGCGGTGTCGGTGTCGGCCGCGGCTCGGTGGTCACGGAAACAGCGCGGTTTGGTTCCTATACGTTCGCACAACTCGTTATAGTCAGAGCAGGTTGCCGTGTTGCCGTCCGTCCTGGCTGTGGCAGACGGGAAGCAGTTCGGTGCAGCCGCCGTGCTGGCCCTGTTTGTGCATGGCATCCCAGCCCCGCCAGGCTGCGTCTGCTGCGGGCCCCTCCGCACGGGCTCGGAGCAGGGCTGGGCACAGCCCAACCCTCAGCGGAACTCTCAGGGCAACACTCCTGCAACAGCAACAAACGGCAGGGAAGGGGAAGCAGCGACCCCGCGTATGCAGAGTTGGTTGGTTGTCTCCTTGCGTTCAGAATGAAGCTGTCGCAGCCTGAGTAGAGTAAAATATGTGTCAGCGCTAGCCTCTCAAAAATTATGAGAGCTTGTTAGTTGCCATGATCGCTGACGGAGTATTAATTTAGGATCAACTCAGAAGAACTTAAGTGAGAGCAGGCTGTGGGGACAGAATGTAAGAATCACAGGAAGGAATGAAAAGACTGTCCATTGGCAGGCTGCAGGGAAGTGTAATAAGAAATAAGACTACAGACATAGTTTGAAAAGCACATACTTCAGGAATGGAGATGAAATGTTTAAGATGAGTCTGACTTAAAAGTGATTAAGGTTAATGACTTCCCCAAATCTTCAATTGGATAATATAAAGAAAGGAATTAGGTGCTTTGAAAATTGAGATTAAAAAAAGTCCTGTTATAAAATAAGTGACTCTGAGTGCTGTGCTTTCTGACTGAGATCTTGAATGACCCTAGAACAAGACACTGAAGCAATTAAGAAGGGACAACCATAGCAGAAAACTAGAGGTAAGGGTTTGTTGCAAGGAAGGCATAGTACACACAACTACTGTATGTTATTTTTACTGTTGGGTCTTTGAATTAAAACGTTTACTAAGTCACTTTGGGCTCAGAGATGCAGTGGGGGTCTTGGTGTTCACTGTTTTTATCACCAGTCACAGAGATGTTGCTGTCATCTACTCACGCTGCCCAGATCGTGTTGCACAGAGGAGCCAGGAAAGCTGAAGAGAAGTGTCAGTGCGAGAGAGGAATGCAGAGAGCGACACTCATCACCTCTGACATGCTGTCTGTACTTTGTTTGATCCTCTGATTGTATATCTCACATCCATTCCAGCGCTGGCCTCTACAGCTCCTCACACAACTTCAAGATGGGTAGTAATAGATGAGTGGCCTTGGCCCTTTCTCACCCCCATTTTGAGATGGATGTGTGCTGTGTACTGTTTTTGTTGGAGGCAGAAATCTGGGACTTCACTCAGCTCTGGAAAATATGTCTTGAGTTTTCCTACATGTACATGAAGTCCCTGTCTGCAGAGGTTTCCAGTCCAGCCAGGGCTGAAGGACAGTGCTGTCCAGTTGGCTATCTGCTCCCAGAACCAGTCCACCCAGGATGAGTGGTCAATCTGTTCTGTCAAAGGAGAGCATGAGATAAAGCCCCTTCTGTGTTCTCCATGCATGTTGAAAGGAGGAGCGAGGAATTAAAGTTTTGTACAGGGGTATAGAAAAAAGGGGCCATGAAATCTGATTTTCGACTAATCTCAGCAAGCTGTATGATACAGGTATCTTCATATTTATCAGGCTACATTCGTTCATGTACCCATTAGTGTTTTCCTGAAAAATCAAGACGGGACGGTGATTTGACCTGAAGGGATAGATGAAATATCACTGGGAATTGAGGTGAAGATGGTACAAAATTGGTAGGAATGGAAAATAATTTGTTACAATTTCTGGATTAGTGGATGAGTTGCCATCACCAACCAGTTTTGCGGAAAGGAGGATCTTATGTTCAAAATCTTAGGCCTTGGGAGCCAACCTTGTGATTTTTGACATGTGATTACTTTGTTTTCATGCTTTAGGACAGTAAAAACATAATTTCTTTAGTCTGTTTTTATAGTTCTAAAGTCTTTAGTGTCTTCAAGTGTTCTTCAAGTGACTGATGGCAGAGGTTATCCTTAGTCAAGGTGGACACCACAACCCATAGATCCGTTGTAGGTGAAGGATAGCACAAGTGGAGGCAGTTACTATTGCCTGTTGTCTTTCCTAGGTAGGTATAAGTAGGACTGTTGCTTCATTTTCCAACTAGATCCAGAAGATGCTCAAAGACCGTGAGCAAACCTCAAGCTGTAGGAGGCACACGATTTTTAGCAACACTTTGGAGGTCTTTTGTGTGTGCCCTGTGTTTTGTTTGGGAGATGTACTCTCCCCACATTTTCAGAGTTTCCTGTAGCCATGAGATCTGGAAACTTCCCTGAAGCAGAACCTCTTGCTGACTCGTGTTTCTCTCGGTAGGGCAGCATGGTGAGGAAGCAGAAGCAGAGGCGTATTCATAACACAGCTATGAGTACGGGTAGAAGCTAGATGTGCCAGAGGAAAACTGGAACACACACAGGGAGAACGGTGTGAATGAGGGCATAGTCATTTGGACAGGGAAGCAACGGGGAATGTGATACTAGAAATGAGTGGTACTTGGGTGAGGGAGAGAGAGCAATGATGCCAGAACAGATTGAGAGAGTTTGATCACAGTACGGTACAGCAAAGGAGGTGAGGTGCTGCTTGATGAAAGCAGGGATGAGTCAAGAGTGGGACTCCTGAGGGATAAAATAGTAGTTATCCATGAGTGGAGAAATAAGGATTGGCATAGATCACAAAGGGGAAGATGGAGATGACTGTGTATTTAAATTCTTAACTTGGAAATATTCTGTGCCATCCTACACCATTTACCATCTACACAACATTGCAACAAAGGCTCAGGTAAGTGACTCTTTATTACAAGTTTTTTTCAACTTAATAAGCTTGAATGACCCTGAAGTGGTATTTCTGGAATCTTGAAGCTGCCAGTGCTACATTCTGTCTCTGGAAGAGATATGGTGAAAAAATTTTAGCATAGTGGGTTGTTCTTCCTATTGTGGCACTGTTGGGAGTGATCAGTTAAAGCCACCAAAATATGCTATGCCCAGGGAACCAAGGAACTGTTGATGATATAAAACTTATGCTGTCTGATTTCAGATGCTCATTTAAGTAATGAATGATTCATTTGTGGGGCTCTTGAATTTTGAGCTTTTGAAACGCGTAAATATTTCAAATGGCCATCTGAAGTGGAGACTGAGGGTTATTCAGAGCTCATTCACCCTCTCTGCCCTATGCAGGGTCAGTCATGCATATGTTGCCCCTTCACTCAATCTGTTCTTCAAGATCTCTGGTGATGGACTCTCTTCCAAAGCCTCCTTCCTCAAGCAGTCTATTTCTCCAGTTTAAAATGTATACTTTTAGAAAGCTGTTCTGATCCATAAGTGTGATCCTTCCTGCTGTATCAGAAGCCCATAAGTTTATCCCTATCCACCGTAAGTGCTGGGATCAGATTGTCCCCTGTCTCTTTACAACAGATTTTTATTTGCTTTAGCTTTTTTAATTCCTCCTCAATCCTTATCTGAGGTTAAACAACACTACTTAAATCAAATATATGGTAAGTGCTTTGTCTGTCCTATCCAAGGGGCCTGTTACTTTGCTATAGAAGGAAATGAAACTGCTTGGGCATCATTTCTTGAAAAGCTAGTGTTGGACATTATCTTCTTCTTAACTTTGAAGCAATTAGAAATTGTTAACTTCATTAGTTTATCACAGAGATTTTTTTTTGAGATCTCCCTCTCTCTTTCCAAAAATGAATTTTGATTTTTGCTTTGATTTGCAATTCAGCTTTGTCAGGTGTTTATATATTATGCAAAAAAAAAAATTAAATTATCTAAAAATAAACTAGGGAGTTTAACTCATTGTTTCAATAATGTGGTGGTCTGAAGTCTCTGTATTTGGTACTGGCATTCTCATTGCTTTTTAAGGAATTTTAAATTTTGAAATTCTGCTGTATATTAATCTATCCAACCACGTTGTGTGTTATGTGTGTTGTATGGTTTTTTATTTACATGCGGTATGTCTTTGCTTGCAAGTTTCATTGCTTGGAAATACGTCATGATATTCTATAAATAAAAGTAAGTAGGATGAGTGAAGAGTTCAAGACTTCTGCTTTTTAGCCAAAGTAATGCAAAAGGTTGGTCTAATACATTAAAAAAAAAATCTTTTTTGAAAGTACAGTCAGTCAGAGTATAGACAACTGGTTTATTTTCTTTTTTCTTCTTCTTTCTTTTTTCTTGTATTTGTTTTAATACACTGCAGGATTCACAGAATATTCTGAATTGGAAGGGACCACAAGGATCATCAAAGCCCAACTCCTGGCCCTGCACAGCACAGCCCCAAGAATCACAGATACTAAAAGCCATGTTAGAAACAAAGTTATCAAACCTCTGCTTTGGATCTTTGGTTGTTTAATCGTTGGGGTGGTGTTTTTTTTTTTTTTTTAATTTCTAACTAATTCAAAGAAATTACTCAGTTGCTACTGGTTCTACTATTCATGTTTGAACTGACTATGTTTACCATTTAGTAAAGTAAATACAGCTCCCCCTCCTGGCTTAATCTTTGGCAAAAATGAGTTTCAAAAGATGGGTGGGATCATATCAGATAAAATTTGACAGCACACATTTCAGATTCACAGTATTTCACTGTCCAGGAACCATGCATCAGTGTCTGAGAGCTTCCTGTTCAACTAAATTGTGTTCTGGCTCTGAAGCTGAAGATCTTGGACAAAACCCTAGAAAATCAGACTCTCTCAGTCCTTTATGGGTAGCAGCAACCCTTTTGTATAGGATTAGAGAAATCTTGTAATGGTCTTGGCTGAAATTTTTCTCTTGCTGTGCCAGTTTATAGTTACACTTTGACTGTGCTCCATGGAGATTGAGTGGAATCCTCTGGAATACATCCCACTGTGGAAATGAAAGATGTTATTAATAGCAGTATGGAATATCTTCAAGAAGAAAAGGCTTCCTTAGGGCTATGAGGAAACAGGATGTGAGATAATTAGCCATAATTCATAATATATAACCATATTGTTTCCTCAGCAAGAAATGGGATGGGTGTTATACTGTCATGGAGACACCATTCTTTAATTATTCCAAGAGTTCCCAAGAGCATTTTGCAAATATCCTAGCACTATGCTATGACCAACCACATTTATTCACAGGCTTAAGACAAAAAATCCTTGGAGCTTTTAACACCAGCATATAGTATGTGCATACCTTGCAGTTTCTCACAAAAACCCAGCAATGCCAACATTCTTTTCTTGTTCCAAATTATGTGTTCTAATCTGTGGGATGGTGATCTGTCTAATCAATTTAGCCCACTGAACTTATGCTGAATCACATTACTTAATGGTTCTTTTCATCACCCTGAACAGGTTTACTGGTTTCACTCAAACTTGCTACGACAGGTTGTGATAAATACTGCTGAAAGTGTTGGGTGCAACCACTGCCCTTCATCTTAGAAGAGCTATAGGCGATGGCTAGGTACAAGCAAAGTTAAGCTCAAGTTAAAGGCACACATGAGTTTGAACTCTTTGAGTGAAAGGTTTTGCTGTGGGACTGTGTGTGTGACAGAGCGAGAGGAGAAGAGGGAATAGAGATAAATGGTGTCATGGCTCAGCCCCAACTGGGAGCCAAGGCCAACAGAGCCACTAGTTCACTCTCCCAGCGGCAGGACTGGGGAGAGAACTGGAAAGGTGATAGCCAGGAAACTCATGCATTAAGTTACAGACAATCTAACAGGGAAAGCAGAAACCATGCCCACAAGCAAGGAAAGAATTCGATGCTTCCCATGGACAGGCAGATGTGCAGCCATCTCCAGGAGAACAGGGCCCCATCACACCTGATGGGTTGTCCCAGTTTAAATGAGACAAGGGTCTTTTTCTGAGGATGGGTTAGGAGAAAAGACCCAAACTTCTCTTTCTAAGCAATTATAAATCCAAAATTAAGAGGCTCCGATTGAAGGAAAACAAATTATGGAAAAGGGAAAATAACAGCCCTTTATTAAAAGGTATATGTGTATTAACAGAAACACAAAAAAAAAACAAGTAAAACAACCAAACAACACTCCTATACCCACAAATAACCCCTTCAAAAACAAACCGATAAACTGGCAAAAGGAAGAGTAAATAGTTCAACTTTTGCACCCTTTGGTGCAATTCCAGCCACAGTCAGCAGAGGGCGCCGTCGGGTCACCGGAAATGCAGAACTTGTAATGTCCTGTATCAGCCACCGGGTGGCGCTGTTGGATCACCGGAGACGCAGGACTTGTAATGTCTGAAGCCCAGCACGTGGGTACGCCGGGGTGGGGGGAAAAACAATCCAACCAAAAAGGAACCTTCTTTCCCTTCCCGCACACTGGGAAAGGGAAGAGGGAGAGGGGAAAAGGGACCAGACAATTTCATTTTCTCCGGCTGGTCGAGAAAACTGCTTTGCCTAGTCCTTTCCCTTCCTCTCTCTCGGCGGGGCTCTGGGAAAAAATGATTCAAGGGGGAAAAAAAAAAAAAAAAAAAAGGAAAAAAGAGAAAACCTCCAGGGCAGGAAACAAAAACAATAGCTCTTATCTGGGGAGGGGAAAAAAAATTCAGGTGAGACTCCGTGCAGGCTCTGCTGAGGGCAGAGACCTGAGACCACACGCAGCCCCACCTCCCAACCTCCATCGTTGTCTAGGAGACTAATCTCTCGGCCATTAGTGGACCGGGCCGATTCTTTTGTTCACCTGATAGCTACCTGATGGCCTACACACAGAGCACACAGGGCAGGGGGAAGGGAAAGAAAAATTCCTTGCTAAAATCGGAACTATGACACGGGTACTTCGGAAGACAAACCTTTCTGAGGCCTGTCACATAGCAGCATTGATTGGTATTTTGTTATTTAGGTGTTACGTCCTAATTTGTACCATACAACTGGAATCCATAGATGGAGGTACTGTTCTTACTGACTTACAAACTTAGAAAAATGTGTTCCTTTCCTATCTTTTTTCTTGTTTAGGAGGAATGGGAGTCTCTGAAATCCAGTTTACCATGCCATCAAGTTGTGATCCAAGAGGAGTTAAATAATATGATGCAGAACAACGTCTCCAGAAAATGTCTGTTCATACCAAGAGATATTACCTTCCCCTCCTCTCTAAGCTGTTCCTCTCCCAGAGTTTTCCATTTTAGGAAAAAATCCCCAACCACACAAAATACACATAAATTCCAAAGTGATGGTTCTTTACAATAATTTGCCGTGCAATTTGAAGCATTGTTTCTGCTCTCTGTTGTGAGGTGGTAACCATGACTAAAATGGAAAAGCAGATAACTAGAGATGGTTATACCCTCTGATTGCTCCACATGAGTCAATCAAGATTGTCTGGAAATACCCAGAGAGGGCAGGAGACAATCTGTGTTCACTTTTGGTAATGTTTTGGTGAGGTGGAGAAAAGATGAGAAAAGATGATTCTACTGGATTGTTTAGATTTTTAGATAGTTCATTTCATCTTTTCAGTAAGTCTGAGTCTACCATATCAGTTTGT
>NW_020955567.1:474719-487541 GCF_003031625.1 Empidonax traillii | reverse complement strand
TTTCAGGCTTCAGATTATTTGCTGTATAGCTCACATGAATTACATCTGCTGCCAGCACCATTACCATCAGCTTTTCCAAACAGCCATTTAGCTTTGTATTATTATCAAATACTTTAGGTTGATAGCATAATTTGGACATTAGTGATTTACTGCACCCGAACTGGGCTATGTTATTACAGTCCCTAGGCAGTAATCCCCAACTGATCACCTAGTAGAGTCACCCGTGAGTTGCTAGCTAAATGGTCCAAGACAAACTGAAGTGCTGTTTGCTATCTAATAAACACATTGTTCATAGTGGACTCACTAATAAAGGCACCACTAAAAAAAATCCCTTAATCCTATATAATTCTGCTGGAGTATTTTTAGTGCATACTAAACAATCTTTATACCGAAAACAAGAACTAAGCATCCACTCTACTAAAAGTGCTACACCCCACTTAATACACCCTGAGAACAGTATTTTCAGAAGTGTGTTGAAATAAATTATTTCTGACATTTCCCCCAAAATAGCACTTCTGCTTGTTTGTAGCTGCTCAGGTTGACATTATGGAAGAAGGCAGCTAGGTGGAGAAGTTGTTAATGTTACGGTGCTCATGCTTATGCAGCCACCATCGAGGCTGCACTACAAGAGCTGTTGGCTTTATGCTCTGAGATGAGTTTTGTTGAATTGCTGAGATTACCCATAGGTCATAAAATTAAGCAAAAATGTAATTATTTCCTAGATCCATCATCACATGCCTTGGGGTTTTTCTAGGATGTTCTGGTTTATTTTGTTCTTCTGTGGTTACATTCAAAAATTATTTTTAGCACTTAAACTAGGATTTTTTTCAGTGAGGCGTTTTCTACCTGAAGTTTGTTAGTCCTTTGAATTTAAAATCCTGAAAGAAAAATATAACCAAAACGCTAAGCACCTTCACACCTGTAAATATACTTAAAAATAGAGAAGTAACCTTCCCAATGGTAATTCAGTGAATTCAGAACCTTCTAATATGCCCTCTGCTGCAGTCTCAGGGCTCCCAAGCCCTGGGGCATCCTGGGTGCTGTGGGGTCTCTGTCCCTGATGCTCTCAGCTCTATATGGCAGACCAGTGAGACTGCCGTGGTGTGA
This sequence comes from Empidonax traillii, assembly GCF_003031625.1. Lineage (NCBI taxonomy): Eukaryota > Metazoa > Chordata > Aves > Passeriformes > Tyrannidae > Empidonax > Empidonax traillii. The sequence goes on along the minus strand of NW_020955567.1, from coordinate 486,434 downwards.
ACACACCACCCAAGCAAGGCTCACAGGACAGAGAGGTGAAAGACAAATTTTGGAGTAGTGTCTGAAAGGAAAATCCATCTTCTCTTTAATGGACCCACAGCTAAAAAGACAGACTTGGTTGCAACTATCATGCAATGTCAGAAATCAGAAGGGATCTGAACTTTCAAACCCAATTAGCCAGCTATTGAAGGAAGCAACAACATCTTAATTATCTTCTTCCCCTAACACCTTACTGTTACCTGTTTAGGTGGAGTACCCGCAGGGAACTGCTCTCGTCCATAACAACTGCTTAGTTGTCCTTCATGGACTGTGTGTGCATTTTAAGTTGGATATATCCTTTTGATACACCTGTACAGGATGGTCATGTATCCATTTGTTTATCAGACAGAATTCACAGAGTCACAGAACAGTTGTGGTTGGGAGTGACCTTTGAAGGTCATCTCGTCCAAACTCACCTTGCTCAGGCAGGGCCGTTTAAAGTGGGTTGCCCAGGGCCATGTCTAGGTGGCTTTTGAATATTTCCAAGGATAGAGACCACAGCCTCTCTGGGCAACCTATGCCAGTGCTTAGTCACCTCTCACAAAGTTTTTCCTGATATTTAGAGGGAACAACCTGTGTTTCAGGTTGTGTACGTTATTGTGGGTCCTGTTTCTGGGCACCTCTGAAAAGAGCCTAGCTCTATTTTCTCTACACCCTCCCTTTTGGAATTTGTACACACTGGCCCTCCTCTTCTCCAGGCTGGACAGTCCAAGTCTCTCAGTCTTGCCTCATATGTGAAGTACTCCAATCCCTTCATCATCTGTGCAGTCCTTTGCTAGATTCTCTCAAGTAGCTCTGTATTGCTCTTGTACCAGGGAGCTCAGATCTGGACACAGCACTCCAGTGCTGAGCTGAGGTGATGGATCACCTCCCTCAACCTGCTGGCAATACTTTGCCTAATGCAGCCCAGGATATACCATTTGCCTTCTTTGCAACAAGGGCACTTTGCTGGTTCATATTCAACTGTGTCCTCGCCAGGACCTCCAGGGTCTTTTCTGCCAAGTTGCTTTTGAACAAGTATGGGGAAAAAAAAAAAAAAGAAAGAAAATGGTATGAAATTGGATGACCTGTTCTGTGAATTTCCAAATTTACAAAAGAACTAAGTAGATCCTATTAATGCAATCTTCCCAGGTTAGTGAAAAGGAAATGTTATAAAGTTTTAATAAAATAATGACATTTCTTCTGAGGGAGCACATTATATATTTTGTAGCTAGTAATAACACTGGGCTGTTAAGGGGAGTCAGTAGTGACCTGTTCAGTTTGACATTAAAATTGTGACTGTCTATACCTGATCTGTGACAATCCTCGTGTTTTAATTATTAGAGTACACTGCCCGCTAACATTCTAAGCTTGTAGTATAAGGGTGTTTGGTTTTGCCTACCAACTTCTTTCCACCTGCTTTAAAATCTATAATACACGTGGTAAAGAGACTTCAAATAAAATTTTGTACCTTTTTAACAAAAATGACATCCAGCACTGAGACTGCACCTCTCCAGCAGAGATATTCCATGTTTAGCCAACCCCTCCAGAATAAGTTGGATATGTTAAATGGTCTCTAGCCCTGCAATTTCCTTGTATTTCCTTGATACCATCTTCCCTATCACATCATCCATGTACTAGCTCACATGGGAGACTGGTGCTGTGGTGACCTGGAGGGCACTGCTGCCCATGAGAGCAATTATTCTGCTCTCCCTGCTTGCTGACCACCCTCCCAAAATGTCTTCAGGGATGGATAGGGAACCACATTAAGGCTGAGGTGAATTTGTCAGATGGCAGTTGCTGGCTTCTGAATCCTGGTTTTTTTTGGCGGTGGGAGAGATGGACAGCCTTCTTGTGCCACTCCTCAAAGCCATGCATCTTGCTCCCTGGAGGGGATTTCTACACTAATTTTAGTAAAGCAAATTTCTAATTTTTAGAAGAAAAATGTGGATTTTTATTTGATTCTAAACTGGCTAGTAATTCTTGAAAATTTTATTTGGAAACAAAAGCTCTATATGCGAGCTGCAGCTGTCCATATTTTCTCAAGCTTTAGTTACTTAGATAATTGTGGGAAACGATGCAAGATCCTCTTTGAATAGGGTCTCTTCCCCAAATGAGCATCAGGATGAGTAGTTGGAAAGCCCCACCAGACAACTTTCCTGGGACAGCTCCTGCAAAGCAGGCACTGAGCAGCTGTTGGACGGCTGGAGGTGTGGAAGATGCCAAATAATAACACAACTAGCCGCATGGTGGAGCTAGGTTTCAGAAGAGGGCGGTGAAAGCATCCCGGGAGATGCTCCTCTAGGCTTTCGGAAAAAGAGATGTCGCCTCCCAAACTGCTGTCTGGTTTCCTACTTGTTGTCTTTCAGGCATAAGTGATCAGTAGGCCTTCAAATAGACAGGAAACATACAGAGAACAAACATTTGTCAACAGAGGAGATTTAGCAAGCTGTTCTGCAAAGCTAAATAGCAGAACTGAGTGCCATCAGGCACAGAACCCTGGATACACACCTAACTGCTAAAATGGAAACATAGGATTAGGGAAAAAGTTCCATTTTGAACATCATTTAGCTGATTTCCACCAAAAAAAAGTATTTCATCAGGTTCTAAAACAGAGCCTATGATTCAGAATAAGGCTGCAATTGTTTCTGTGAATGAGAGGTATAAGCAAGCTGTGGCATCCTGCATCTCCAGAAGGAAAAGAAAAATTACTGCAGTAACTCCTTTTAGACAACTTTTCTGTTCACTGCGATGAAATCAGTTCAAAATTAATTGTCGTATTAAGCATCAGTTATCCACACTCTTTGAAGGAGATGCAGAATTTCTCCCTCCCCATGGGGCTTCCCCCAGCCAGTCAGGAGGAGCGGTAGGTGGCACCCTGTCACCCTGTGAGAGGACAGTGAGGTGCTGGGGAGCTCTGACTCACAACCGAGCTGGTGAGGAGAAACCAGAGAGACGCCACTTTCATGTCACGTTGCAATCTTTCTCTCTCCAGCAGCCCTCCCGGCCTCCATGGGATACACATTTCCCATCCCTGGCTTTCCCTGCTGGATAGCCACTTACTCACCCCCTTCCTTCCACCCCTCACAAACACTTCATTGTACAGTACTTATACCACTGGGTTTTGCCAGAGGTTTATTCCAGTTGCTCTTTTTTAGAGAGGGCTAAAGGCCCTGTAATTGAGCACAATGACTGTCCCTTAGAGAAAGGGACAGCCAAAGATATTGTTAGTTCCTATTAAGTGGCAATGGCAGAATTTCACAGGATCAGGCTTTTTATGACCAGACATATTTAGCAGTTTAGCAGTACTGTAAGTGAGGATGTGCATCATTTCCTGGGATTGTCAAACCTCTGATGGAACTCTTGGAATGCAATGAATAATGTTATTACAATACTGTATTTTGCTAAACATAGTGGGCATAATTAAAGTCCCACCCACAGAGGTCAAATCCATCTGACTCAGTGTTATTAAGAGACTTCCATTTATTTTAACAATTGTTTGTTTAGAATATTAGGTCAATTAATTTCTTGCCTTTGTGGAAGGTGTCATTTTACTATGTCAGGGACAATATGGAATTCTTGAATAAAGCTATAAATAGAGTACAGATCCTATTGGATCTGGTTGTCACTTAACAAAAGTTAAAACAGCTTTGACAAAATCAGTGAAATTATTATTTGCATCAGTGTACTATCTGGTCCAGTATACTTAAAAATGGGTCTGTACCTTTAAAGGTACTGCAAAACCAGTAACACTGTAGACTATATGAAACAGTAACACCTTTAAAATTTCATTATTTTCAGGTATTCTGCTTGCTCATTTTCTCACAGTGAACTAGTTTAGACAAAAAACTGTATTTCTCAGTTTTATGTCAGTTTTACCATCTGGAGCAGAATTGCAGTACTGATGCACTGCATTTGTATCAAGTATTGCACTGGGACTTTTAAAGGGACCCTATCATGTGGAAAAGAGTTTGAACTATTATCGCCAATAACAGCAAAATAATTATTAATGAAAACCATTAGCAAAAAGCAATCCCAATTTTTTAGCTGATTAGTCTATGCATTGGATAGCCTTCTGTTTCATGGGTTTCCTGATATGGTCACTTAGATCTAGATCTTCAGAGGCCTTTCAGTTTGGAAATGAAGGACGAACCTGGTGCTTGTGTTTATTATTAGAAACCTAAATAACTTTGTGGAGTCAGACATTAGTCCTGGTAATGGAAGCACATTAATCTGTACCTAACTTTGTTACTGTGAACACTCTGGTTGTCAAGCTTAGAAAGAAAAATTTCTTTCTCACTCTCAGAATAAAGAAAGAGGGCAGAAAGATTCCATCCAGTGGTAGGGAAGATAACTGCAGGTGAGCGACTTTCCACACAGAAGCCCATGCTCCTGCAGATGCTTGTGCAGGATGATTACCCAGGACACAGGGATGGTGAGGACAGCTGTAAGCTGTGGTGGAGGATGCAGGCAGGCAACCCTCCTTTCCCTCTCTCCCTCTCCATGCTGTAACCACCTGGAAGTGGAAAAAGGGCAGCAATTCCAAGCAACGCATCTTCTAGCTTTCTTAAGGCAAACAGCTGAAGCACCATAGAGGCCTAATGTCTCTGAAGGAACTGTCTCTACAACTCTGCAAAACCAGCCAGCTCCACTTCCCACCACATGCCATCCCCATGACTATCCCTGGGGGAGCTTAGGGCTGGTAGTGCTTGTCCCTGTGCTTCGTGGGCAAACCATCACCTTACCCCTGTCCATATTTACTGATCACTGAACCAGGAGCAGATTTAATCACCTGGGGCTGCAAGTGTATGTTATACTACTTTTCTTTCGTTCTTGCATGAGAGAAACACATGAGCACACATTGAGGTACTGATGGACATGCTGGAAAACAGAAGCAAAAGTTGCTGGCAGCATCTGGGGGTAGACAAAATGGAAAGGAGTAGAAGGGACAGCGCCTGAAAGCCACTTCTCAAATCATTGTACAGATCTCTGCAATTTTTCTCCTCAAGCTGAAGGGAAGAGGGCAGGACAACAATACTGAAATGAATCTAGATTTTGTTCATGATTGATTTTGCCATCTTGCTTATATAACCCACCTAATCCTGCCTCCTAGCTTAGTAAATCACAGCTTGCAGCCCTCTTCTTAAGCATAAGCCCAGAGGATAATGATGAAAAGCAAATCTCATTTCCCATCAGCAGTGCAAGAGATAGAAAATCGAAAGTAAAGAGAATTGTAATGTTGCCACCTAGATGGAATCAGTTGTTTTATCTTAATTTTTATCCTGTATTAATTCTTAGAAACACAAACCACCTGTGCCAAGGGGGTGGTAAATGGGGTAGGAAATGGAGTACAGGATTGTCTGTAACCAGAGGAGCCCAGATCTCAGGCTGAAGGTGTGAGATTAGAGTCAGGGGCCATGTTTATTCCAGTGTCCTCAGTTATGCCCTCAAATGAGTAGGCAGGATTTACAAAGAGATATTGAACTTTCCGGAATAGCACTCTCACTGACATATCCTGGCCAGTAATATCAATGTGAGGCACTTAAAAATATTCTCTTATTTATTGACCTCAGCAGGAGCTGAACTCTTCTGGCAATTTATTCCCAGTGGGGAGACCAAGTATCTGGGACATCTGATCTTGCATACCCTCCCTTGGAACTGGGGAGGTACAGGTTTTTCTTTCATTCTTTTTGTGCAAAAACAAGGGCAGTGCTGAAAATATTAGGGGGAGGGGAAGAAGAAGGGGGAAGCAAGCCTGGCCCCTAATTCAGTCACTTCGGTGACAAGGTTACATGAGCAGCTTTGGTCTTGTTTCTTCAGACGATTGTTTTTTTTCTTAAAGTAAGTTTGCTCTTCGCTGAGATTGAAATAGGGTATGGCCAACAGGTACACAGGGAGGAAGGGGAAGGGCAAACAGAAGAAGTAGTAGTAAAACAGTCAATCACAGGAGCCTTTAATTCTCAGAGTGTTTGGGGAAGTGGTGCTAGCTAGATATTGGCTGTCCTCCACAATCTGTACCTGGAAAACTTCTCTCCTGGGGAAAGGGCTGAACTAAGTGTTCAAACCAGCCCCTGCAGACTTCAAGGATAAATTAAATGAGGGCCTCCTAGTGAGACAGCACCGTCTTTCCTAGGCCATCCTTCACTGAGAGCTAAACCCAGCTCTTGACAGAGCAGGGACATGGGATCATTACTCCAGCATGCAAATGATGCATGGAGGCAATGCTGTCAGGGCACATGTGACCCCATCTCTCTTCGACCAGCTCTGATTAGGAACCTCGTGTTTTGCAGCAGTAGCAGAACAAATGCAATCAGGAAGGCCACGTGAAATCAATTTTTGTTTAATTATTCATTGCATATCTCTATGCTGTACTGAGGGAATAATTCCAAATCCTATAGTACCCAGCTACGTTCAGCTGCTTTCTTGAAGGTAAGCATATGACCCTGGTTTCAACTGCTACTGTAAATATACAATTATTTATAAAGTACCTCACAGGGACCATATGGTTCCCTTTTGAGTAAAAATGTACAGGTGGAGCTGAAAAAAATCAGTGAAAAAAGAGGCCTAGTGCATTGATATGTAGCAAACCATCTGCTTTCATGTGCGAGTGATGTTATAACAAACTGCAGGAGGCACAGCTAAGACAACTGTAGAGAGCCAACTCCTTCATGGTGTTTACAAATCTTCTGCTGGTCTTCTGCCTTTCGGTAATTTTGTGTTGTCGTTTGCTGCAATATACCAGGAAAACCATATATTGGCTACCTACCACATGCCTGGGACTAACAACCCTCTGTGGTTTTGTGAGAGACCGGAGATTTAAATTATTTTGACTTTTGCTAGGTCTAGGAAACACGCTGAGTATCACCAATCAATTAAAATGTTTCAAACAAGGTTTATTCTGTAAAACAGCAAGAAAACTGATGTAGACCTTCTCATTTATTAAAATATTTTCCATAGTGGTCTGAAACTTACTATGGATTTGCTTGGATGATGTTAGAGTAATGTTTGTGTTAGTTCTGGGTTGTTACAAAGGAGCCATGAAAGCTGCAGAGATCTGGTTTATTTTATTGTTATTATAATGTCAGGATAAGTACAGGTGCCAGGCAGGGGCATCGTTGATGTCACTCAGGTTACAGTGCAGCAACATGAACCCTTAAGGGGTCGCTGGCTCTGCAGGGACAAGGTGGTTCAGTACCAGCAAAAGGGCAGTGGAGGTGGTTTTGTGTGTGAACATGTTGTCCTGTGCTTTGCTCCATTTAACATTACAGGAGCTAGGCAGCTGGCAGTCCCTAGAAAGCACAAAGGCAGTGACTGAAAAACTGTGGATTTGTTATGTCATGAAAAGAATGACAGGCAGGACAACCAGTCCTAGCACCAGCCTCATGAGTTTGGGAACAGTTCAGTGAGCCTGCCTGGCTCAGTGAGCCTGTGATGAGTTACTTTTGCTCTTGCATGGTTTGTGAACTCAGCTGGAGGTCAAGAACCTGTCTCTGCCCTTCCTGCCCAGCCTCTAAGAGCAGGCAAGCACAGAGCGAGGATTTGCGTAGAGAAGGGGTCAGAGCTGCCCTCATGAAAATCCGTCTGTGGCTACACTTCCTGGGCAAAGGGGAGAGGGGAGGCACCTGAAAACACTCAAGATCTTTATAAAAACTCAAGAAAAATATAATTTTCAATAAAAAGGCAGAGGGAATATTTAAAGAATATAAGCGATTTTCTTTTTCTTAATTATCATAGTTATAATAATGTAACAATATTATGAATAATATAATGACCAGTATTATTAAAATTCGTTCAAATAGCTTGTGTTTTGACATGGAAATTCCAACCACGGAGCAGAGACTGAGTCAGACAGAAAATCACAGAAGCATTAAAAGGGGAATAGTAAATAAACAGATCTGCCTTATTCTCTTCTCCTGTCTTCCTTGAGGCCCTCAAATGCAGGACAGTCAAACAGGCTTTCTGGCCAACATCTCCTGCCTGGCTAGCTCTGAGGAGGTGTTGAGTCTCTCTTGGGCACTTTCTTCCTTTGCAGTGTGTTTTGTGCCTCTCTAGAGAATACATTGAACAGAGACTTCACCATCTTGACTGACTGCACTGGGAGCAGTTGGAGACTCTCTTGCAAGAACCAGCATCATAAAATGCTGAAATGAGAGAGCAAAACACTACTAAAAAAGAAAGCATGGCTCATCAAGGGACCTATATTTCCACACAAAGCTTCCTGACCCTCTGTCAGTCTTTCCTTACTTCAATCAGTATCCAAGTATGTGTGTGTAACCCTTTTCTCTTACTCCCCTTCTAGGCTTCCCAAGTGAGGTGCATCTTGCTGGAGCATCCCTTCATGGAGTCTACCAAACTTTTCTTGGCTGTAAAGCAGCTGACAGAGAAGATAGTCCTTCTAAAAGCACTATCTTCTGACTTGAAACAGAAAAACACATAATGTCTTGTACAGAAGTTAAGGGCATTACAACCAGTGTCAGATGGGCTGCTAAATGACATGCACACATTAGTGCTGTGGTATGACTATCTTTTTTTTTTTCAGTTGTTGAAGAAAAACATGGTACCTGTCTTATTTTAAACCTAACCATTTGAAAAGTACTTCCCAGTGAGGCTTGTGTTTGTGCTTCATTTACCTGCTGGGTGAGGTGGATTTGTTCCATGGATCATCAGGAGCTTGCACGCTGGAGTAACACTTCAGTTCCTGTATGTTCAGATATAAAACAGTAGTGCAGGAGGAAATACTTTTGGCGACCCAGTTATATCACAGCTGAGAACAGATATATTTTCTATAGCATGCAGTATTGCTGCAAAGCCTACTGGTGAAGTGCTAAACTGCTGGTGTCTGTGCTGATTTACCTCCTGACTTGGATAAAAATGATGAATTTGTGTCAGGGATTAGTCTCCATGTGTAGCCCACAGGGACAAATCATATAGGGAATGATGGTTTTTCTCTGCTGACTGTGCAGATGAGTTAAAAAAGCAGCAATAGCTAAAGACACACTTATAAATATGAGTGTGTATGCAAAGTAATGTTGCCCAAGAACAGAGAAGACTTTGGTGTACAGTTGTGCGATTCTCAGTAGCCATCCCTAGCCAAGTTGGCTACTTTCTGACAGCTTGGGCCTTGTGTATTAGGTGGGGTTTCACCGAGCTCTTCAACCACACTTGCACTTGCCTTTAATTCTTTTATTCTCAGTTGAGATTTGCAGTATTGTTGTCCTAAAAGACCTGGAGCTCATACAACTCCAGTGCAGTAGTTTTCATTCCTGCCGATGTTTTCCTTGGTAGTGCTGCTTCCTGGAGTTTTGTTGACTCTCTACATCTTTTACGGGGTTGGTTTAGATGATTTTCATTTCTTACTAAGGTTGGTACAAGTAAAATATAAATCCTTTATTAGCAGTAAAATATATAAAGGCTTGAAGCCCATCTAGCATTTCTTTTGTCTCACCCCAAAGCTGTTAATGTATAACTTAGTATCTTAGTAGAAATCCATTAAGGCAGTTCTTCATATTGTGACAGTGTAAGACATTTTAGCAGGTTATATAAAAATATGACTAATTCCTTTGATCATGGTGGACCTCAACCATTTCATTGCAGGCTGTGAATCTTGGAAAGCCTGTGGAAGTAATGCCTGGGAATAGCTCTGTGTATCTCAGTAAATCAGTCTGGTGTGACTACCACTTAATAGTGGCTGCTAGTGACCTTTGAAAATAAGCTCTGTACCAACCTAAGATCTTTGTGGCTGGAATTCTTTGCTCACAAAACTCAGCACTCTAAATTGTTGTGAGCCATTAATTAACTCTTAATTCTTAAAAAATGTACAGCATTCGTATATGGGTGCTATATAGCTAATGTGGTCCATTGTAACTAGACTATGGGTTTTCTGTCTTTGGATCATCCAGATCTTTCTGTAAGGTCCCTGGGAGGGAAAATTTGCTGGGGAGATCCATGACAAGGGCACATGAAATCTCTTTGTCTGCTTTAAGCCATAGGACATCCCAAAGTTGGTACTTCCCAGCAAAGTATCAGAAGTGTTACCAACTGTGTATCAGGACATTGCTGCATGTGGTGGAGCACTTAGGGAGGTCCACTGATTCAGCATCTGTAAAGGAGTGGGGCTGGAAATACTGCATGTTCTTCTTGTGTGTAAATGCCCTCTTCCTGCCTGTCCCCTTGTGAAAAGTACCTCTCAGAGTTGGCTTTGATGAGTCTTGCTCTTTGTGGATGTTGTTTTCATGTCTCAGCTGTGCTAACCATATTGTTTCCTCAGAGGTAGGTAGGTAGGTAAAGAGTGTGTTGCAAGGCTTGTTTTCTAGCTATTAGTTTTGACCTATTTTGTTTATTGGTATCTGGACTGTTTGTCCAGATGCCAGTAAAATATACAAGTACCAAAAAAATGTTTTCCCATTTTAGGCAACTATTCTGAGCCCTCAGAGTGGTACTTATTTGTCTTGAGAGGAAATACAGGTTATTTCTGCAGTAAACAGGAACTAGTGGTCAATCTTGTGCTTGACAGAGGGTTGTAATGTAAATATAGAAATGTTCTTCCTTGAATGAACTGATTTATCATTGTGTTCTCTTTTAGGATAGTGAGATTGTCCCAAGAGAAGTCAAGGTGTTGGTGATGTGTTTGCTGATGTGTTGAAGTGCCACCCCACTTTCTCAGTGCTTTAGCTGCCTACACAGGGTTTGCAGACTGCATGGGGTACATCTTCTGTTTTGGTACATCTATTCATCATGCTATATCTACTCATACTCTGGTCAGCCACAGAGACAAGCTTCTTCCTTGCAGCTGACCAGAGCATGCTGGTGTAATCTATAGCAGGCAAGGACATGCCAGAGCGCTAGATGAAGGAAGATAATTAGGTGGCATGCATGTATTTAAGACTATTACTCCCTCCCTAAAGAACAACCTGCATCTTACTGGGCACTGGCAGCCTTCTACAAAAGATTTCAGGCCATTCTCTATTCTTTGGCCCAGAGCAGAGGTAAGAATATCATCACCTCTCTGTATGGGATTGGTCCTGAACGGTACAGCCAATGATCCCATGTTACTCTAGGAAATCAGTATCCTGTGTCAGGATAACACATCTGCTTTTGTAGTGATAGTGATTGTGTGTTGAAGTCATCAACACAACTAGGACTCAGTTATTTAGTCTTTTTGGCCAACTGAGTTTGATTGTTCTGCTCCCAGAACTCTTTAAGAAAATAAACAATTTCTGCATCCCATAGTTCCTGCATCCTAGGGTTTATTCCATTAACTGCAGGGACTGAATATTCTGGTTAAAATAATCTGCCTCTGGAAAACGGAGCAGTTGACCCTGCTTGTTCTGCACAGAAAGACACCAATTAATTCTCTACTCAAGTAAAAATTTAACAAAGGCTTGAATGTTCCTGTGCCTGTTGCTCTACAAGATTGTTTATCAATTTACAGGGAGGCCACGCTGCCTTTTCAAAGTGCTGCTGGAGGGCTGCCAGCAGAAGTAACAGAGACTGCACTCATTGTTTAAATGCTACTGGATGTGGGAATGGCAGACTGATGCCTGTTTTCCTTTCATTTTATGATGATCTAATTGCAAGAGATATATAACTCCTTGTTATGTCAGGGAAGTTGTTTCTCCAGCATCTGGTACTTCTCTGATTATCTACAAATGGTATCTGAAAATTAATAGGAGATCCAGCTATTATGTAAGAAATACC